>NW_005187474.1:1842150-1922520 GCF_000239375.1 Pundamilia nyererei | reverse complement strand
CGATGTTAAGCTCTTTTTTTCCCCCGTTTGTTTCACATGCCATGTTTATTGTGAAATTTTGTTCGAGTCTTGACTAAATGCAGAATGACACATTTGAATAATTAATTTTGTAATTTTCTCACATCTCTGTTTGATTCAGGAACCACACAGTTGTGAACTCCAAGGTCATAGCTGTGACTGTGAGACCCGAGCCCAAGGCCACTGAGTCCCACCTGGAGATTGAACTGGCTCACTTGGCAAATGTAAGCACAGTAACTAAAATGTTCATACACAGATGCACAGTAAATACTATATATAGTTTGGATCTATAGTTTATTGACCTTCATGTTCCTTTGTTAACACTACACAAAGAGTTTTTGTTTGCTGGCTGAATGTTCTACAAAGACCACAGCACGTATCATCTCCCATTAGCTGACACACAATGGCGGTTAATTGGCTCGATAATTAATTTGCAAGCACCCGGTGTCGGGAGAGAGCACTACGTTCAGATAATTACAAGGACAATCCCTTTTTATGATCCAGACCTTTTTATTCATCTTTGAGATAAAGTGCATGTAAGTCTGAACGTGTCAGCAAATTTGTGCATGCGTGTGTGTGTCTGTGGTAGTGGAGTTCAAAGCTTTTTTGTGTGACCTATGAAACACGTTTTCAAAAAAGCTAAATAAAAGGACAAACGTGCACTTGATTTATAATAATGATGATGGTGGTGATGAAAATAGTGATGAGTTATCATCATAATTTACCAAACATTTTGTCCTTTTCCTGCCTTCCAGGGAACAATGAACCCTTACTGTGCGCTGTGGGACAGCACCATACTGTAAGTGGGCATGCACTTTCACTTCTTTTCACTTTTTTGTTGTTATAGGTATTCATTGTTTTCTGTGTGTGTTTTTTGGGGATAATTTCCATGTTCAAAATCAGGGTGATACATTTTTCTGGGTAAACCATTACAACATTATTGGAACTGCAAAGAAACTGCATTAAACCTCATTCAGAGCGAACAACACGGTAGGCCAGTTGTAAGTCATATGAGTTTAATGCTTGGCTGTAAAACTCACACGTGTTGATTTAAACCTGTGTTCATACTGACTTTGAGTCAATGATGGTGAGGTCCTGAAGTTGCAGAGTTCTTGTTTAGTAAATGTCATCATGACTCCATCAAGTTTTCTATCAGAACCCAACACGAATCAAACAAATATGAGTTACTAATACTAATGAGTTACAAAATAGCCCGTCTCACAGCAGTTGAGACCTTTATATCTATACCAGTCCTTTACAAAATAGTTTGAGTGCATACAAAACTAAAAGGCAGCATGTATAGGCTTCAGCAGACTTCTTAAAGATATTCATTTTACAGTAAGTGCTGATAAAAGTCACTGCCTAAGGTGCCGTAGCATCAGTCAAAAATACTGCAGAATTATATAACGTATCAGGAGGGAAACTCCCACAAATTATGAGGACACAAAACACAACCGCTTTACCTAAACGAAACACAGCAGCTCATATAGAGTGCTTAATTTTATGGTGTAGAAATGTGACACTCCATAAGAATACAACAAATATTACATTCATGTAAAGCCAATGACTTGAGTAACATTACATTTTGCACTTTTGCTTATCTGAATAAGTTGTTTGCTGCTTGATGCATAGTCCTCCAAACTGTGTCTGTGTTTGAGGTTGTTGTGCCATTTGTGTTGATTTGATGTCACCTTCTCTGCAGCAAACAGAACAGTCCCGTGATTTCCCATGTTGGATCATTTCCACTCAAAAGTGGAATTTTTTTCGTACTTTAAAATAAGACTTGTTCACGGTGTCAGTACGTGTTAATTAGCCTCAAAAAGACATCATGAATGATTGCCCCTGAGGTAGTGTAGAAGGCCAGGTAGACTGCCTCACGGCTGGAAAGAAAAGAAGCATCACATAACAGGTGGGGGGCCAGGGCAAAAGAGGTCAGATGGATGGCCTGAGGGCTGGAAATCTGCTGAGATAAAGAGTTTAGAGGGTGGCTGCAAGGCTAGGGAGAAAAAAAAGATGGTTGGAAGAGTTGTGATTGGTGGGCAGTAGTTTTGATCCAGGACAGGTAGACAACTGGGATGCAAATACTTCTGAAGTGGCAGCAAATTAAATATCAGTGAATCTTACAGTGGCAGACACCAGTCTTAAGACCTGGAGCAATTGGGGTAGTGCCCAGTAGTCATGGCGCAGAGAAGACAGGCTATTGAATATTTGAGGGATGGACATTTCACTGGGTGTTGGCAGGGGCGGCTGATGGATGGTTGGGGTGGCCGATTGAACAGCTTAGGCGGCTACACAAGCAATTACCTGATGAAGAATTCCAGTGCTGGACATCAAAAAGAAAGAGAGAGAGAAAGAACTCTGGTGGCTGTTGGGGCAAATGGCAAGGCAGGATCCAAAGAAAGATTTGCTCCTGGGCGGTTCAATAAAACTTGATAAACCTAAAAATGAAACAGGGTTGGATACTGCAAACAGCAGGCAAGTCAACTCAAACTGCATGAGGGATTTACAGGCAACAATGTCTGCAATGGATATCATCGAGTGGGCGCAAGCCAGCATTTCACATAATGAAGAAAGAAAACATTTGGTGTACTACAATAAGGTTGTAGTTTTGTCTGCATTTGTCTGCATGTGTTATAGGAAAAACAAGACTTTTCCTCCTTCTGTCGCATTTCGGCTGCACAGCCATCGTTTGCGTCATCCACTTGGGCGATACATGTGTCTTTTAAGCTCAACAAAAATACCAGAATTATTATAGAAAACTACTCAAGCTTACCTGAAATCAGTGGAAGAGAAATCGTATTTTTTAGAACTTCAACATGGACAGCGGTATTGTTTTTTCTAAAATAAGAATACTAACACTATGGATGGATCATGTTTTGTAGAACTTTTGTTCAGTTTGTTGTTTATTTTTATTTTTTTACCTGTAACAGGATGGAAATGTATTTACTAGAAATATGTTTGATTCCAGTTTCACTTAATTGTGTACAACCTAACAGCAATAGTGGATGAACAGAGCTCTGGCAAAAGCATATAAAAGCTTGTTACTTTCACTGTGAAATAGCATCTGAATTGTGCGCGGTCTGTCCTCTATCACAGTATTTGAGGGCAGCTGGTCTATTTTTGAACAGCAATGATACAACTGGGACAACTCAGCTACATTCTCTCTGTCTGACTTTCACAAACCTAGTGTTAACTATCTGATTTTTTTCCCCCCCATACTACATTAGGTAATTTTAATCATAGCACCACTGAATGACTCCATGGTATGATAATCATTTTTCAAACATTTGGCTCTTTCTATTATCCAATAGGATCCACTCTTAGGACTCATTGAGGGGATGATGTGCCATCTGTCAGCCATGTTGGTTCAAACCAAATGAGAGTGCTCATGTTGACAATTAGCAGAGAGAAAACATTTGCAAGTGGAGAGCTATGGTCCACGTGCAGGTTATGTGAACACTGAGCTGGACTTTAACATAAACTACACGATCAAAGTATTTTTAAACAAATGTGAACAAATCTTTCAGAATAGGCTTTATTTATATAAGACTTACAAATAATGAAATGTTGAAATTGACTATAACTAACTTCCAATGTAATATTAAAGTAGTGACCATAATATTAAACTGCTTGAAAACACTGAGGGCTCAATTCACATTATTATTATGGAGGCCTATAGGTGAATCTGCTGCAGTTGGCTAGCTTTGAAAACGACAGAGAAATATAAACAAACACCACACACTGAGTTCTAAAATATCCAATATCTTTTTTAAATTTACTCTTCCGGTCTCCAGGTCCACAGCACTGAGTGTAAACATATCAGATGCATACACTTTTATTACTTTTTCAAATGTCAATATTTCTTTTTCTTTTTTTCTTTCAAATAACCTCGAAATTACCAATATCCCACCACTGTGCCAAGGGAACAATAAAAAGTGCAACCCAGTGACTTCAGATCAGTTAACATCCCTGTTGTGGTCAAAAATAAATATTTAGGGAGAATTAATCTGCCTGACAACTCACTTCACCTTATCCCTAGCTTTCATAAATAACATTTTAACTATATATATATTACTCCATCTTAGAATATCTTAGAAGTGATATGACACTGTGAGTCTACCATAAGGTTATTTTACAGTTCTGACTTGTCTCTTTCTAATGCTACGATATAAAAACAAACTAGTTGTAAAACTAGGCGGTTTTCTTCCTTACTGCCCCCAAACTTGTAGAAAAAATAAAAATGCAGAATGATGTTCCAAGCTAGTTCTGGCCTTTTGACGTTGCCTTGCAATTAACTGCTTTTAAAAATCCTCTGATGCTTGGGAAGCAGTGCATGGAAAGCCATATGAGTGTCTTTTTGACATTTTAATCGCAGATGCTTCAGGACCCTTTCTCGGATTATCAAACAGAGTCTCGTGGAAGCTAAACATCAAACGACTGAGAACATTTGCAGATCCTTAAATAAGGATTCACAAGTCAGCATCTTGGCCCTTCATTAAGACATCTTTAAAACAGAGAATTTCACTGCCTTTTATTTCACCCTCAAGGTTATTTTCTTGTTTAATGTGTTTACTCTAAGCAAGACAATGAAGTACGAAATTATTGTTATTTAAATATTAAATAATGACTTTCTAGTCAAATATATTGATGGATAAAGTCTTTTTTCCTAGCATGCAAAGACACGTGTTTGACACAAGTTTTGAATAAAACAAAAATAAAGTATAGCAAGGACTCGAGCAGTAAAACGTGTTTTAAACAATTATGTGTAAAAACAAAACAAAACCGCCGATTACAACGGAAAGCGCTTTCAAGTCACGTGTTTAGCTTTTACTGAAAATTATGCACCTCGTTAGTTTTATCTGGCATTTCTAAGTGCTGCACAATTCTTAGCAAGAATTTACCGGGAGCACTCCACTTCCTGGGAAATTAAACCTTTTTAATCATTTAGATGTTAACGTGTGAAAGCAGCTGTCACTGCTTCGAGTTCTACAAACATCTGGAGAAGCTGAATTTGAGCCAAAAAGGCTGCACCCTACACTCTCCAACTGCTCCAAATCCTATGAATCAAGAGAAACCTCTGCAACAGCAACATTTGCTTTCCATTTGGACATTAAAAAAAAAAACCCAGCAGCTTCTTGGCGGTGTGTCTAAGTGTTGAATCAAAATGTATCTACTACAGCAACAAAGAAGATGCCGCCATCCACAAGTTTGTCTGTGTGGTTCAGTGGTAGTCGTTTACTCCATGAGCTGGGTGGAAGCTGGGACGGAGTTCATGCAACCACGCCTAACCTAGTTTTTGAATATAACATTAAATCTGTGACAAGTCAAACAGTAACATTACTGCTAAGAGAGAATTTACATTTACTAATAAATTTGATAAGCATTGCTTTCATTTTAGTTGTGCCTGGTTTCATGTGAATAATGCTGTATCTGTTCACTTCAGTCATGTCCACGGTCAACTCTACCTGCAGCATAATGCCATGTAAAACTCCAAAATCACGTCTCACTTTATCTTTCAGCTAATGCGGTATTTGATTTTAGGTTTTGGGGTTTTTTGGGGGGGTATTTTGTCTTTGTTGTTGTTGTTTTGAAGAACTCTCCAATGGTTTCCCCTGTTTGACGTCAATCTTATTTGACATTTTCATATCTGTGATCAGCAGCTGTCAAGCTTTTTCACAGCATAGGACCACAAAGAGACACATTCGCTCCATAGACTCGCACTTCATCAGATTTAGTCTCAGGGACCCATGTGGAAAGATTTATGTCAATTTCCGAGGGCTGCTTTTGAGTGGAAACTGTTGACAGTGCAGATGTAGAGACAATAATGGTGAAAGCGCCTTTATGTCTGGTGGCTGAAATCAAAAGGATGGCACCAGGCGAGAAGTGACAGTATGAGTGATGTTTAATAATTCTAATTGTAAGCTTTAGTCAAACAAGGGCTGATAGTGGACTGATAACGACTCTTAACTATGAATTAATTCACAGTAAAAGGTATTTTTGCATTTGTGCATGGGCCAGAGGTTGGGGTAATGCACATGTACACACAGTGAAGTATGGCATGCAATACTAATGCACCAGCCCCTTGCAGGCGATAATTCTCTGATACTTTATTCCTGCAGGAATTCTATCTGACTCCATTATTATTTAACTTAGATAATAGATGTATTTTTATATTCGTATAGATGACCAAAGAAAACTTGTGTACTTTCAATTATGGCTGTCTGAACTTACAGTTCGCAACACAATTTAAATTTACCAGTCACATAAAGTTTAAATATTGGTATTTAATACCAAACATTGGACAGTAGATGCAGTGCAGTACAGTGCAGACAGTAGTGGATGCACTAAAGGTCAACTAAACTGAGGATAACAGGCAGGCCATTAAGCCAAGCTCAGCCGGATATGCTGGTAGATCACCTGATAACAGCTCATCTCAGTTCAAATGATACCCTTTTAGGCATCCAATTGGCAAATCTCATAGGGAGGTCTCATAGGCTGCATAGAGTTGCTGCATCTTCAAACCACTTTGCACCACCACCCCTCCACCTTCATGCTGTCTCTGACTTAATCAGTTTTCTGTCTGTCACTCATGCATGCTGTTTTGTACTGAGTGCTTTCCATCAATCCATGCACTTTTTAACCACGTATCCAGTTTAGGACCACAGGGATGTCTGGAGCCTATCCTAGCAGGCAAATGACAAAAGGTGGGGTAGACCCTGGACAGGTTTTGGCTCCCAGAAGAACCAGACTGACAAATAAAAATGTTTGCTAATGAAAAAAAAATCTCTCTGTTACTACAGTGACCCTAATGAACTGTAGTGATGCCTGTTCCTTGGTGTATTTTATTAAACAGATACACGATGCATCTTTCATTTGTATGCACCTGTAGGGCTAGTCACACCCTCACTAATAAATACAGATGTCATGTTATCTTGTTTGTCTGCCTCGTTTTGAAGGGTCTTGTCCCACTCAGGGAATGTTAGGGATTAATCAGATTTCCCTGATACACAAGAATATGCGCTCATTTTTCTTTTCTCTTCACTCAGTTAACACACACAATGTGGCCCACAGGCTGATATAAATTGCCCATCATCAAGAGATCCAAGATGGATGGAATCATTTCCCAGCATTGCCCCCTCCCTCCTCTGCCTGCCATTGTGTGTCAGTCTTTCAAGACTTTATAAAATTGCCTTAAGTGCATAGCCTAAGGCACGCTTTAAGCTCCCATCTTGGTGTCTGCCTAATCTAATGTGGGCATGCAAGGAATTTAAAGGTTTTTGCATCCGTAGAGAAACATACGGTTAGCCCTGCTTATGTGCAGTGTGACAAGTGAGGTTAAACAACTGCAGCTATGGTCATGTAGCGTATACAGCAGCGCCATCATGTTGGCTTAAAAACAATGATACAGATTTACTGTTTGACTTATGCTGTAAGTATAATGTCTAAACATGTGGGTAAGGTGTACATTTAGTAACAGGAAGTGCAGAGGGGCTCAGTCTTTCAAAGTTAAGTTGTGGTTTAGCAAGACTCAAAGGTTTAAATACTGAATGTGCTTAAAACTTTGTGAGCTTTCTTTGTAACTCTTGCTGTCACTTATCTTGCGGCTTGACACCGAACTGCGTAAAAACCGGAGCCCCATCAAGTTCTGTCAGAAATTTTAAGTCCTGTAAGTTTTGATGTAAAGTTGTCAATAGATCACTGCGTGGATATAAAGTGGTCAGCAGTTGGTGTGTGATGAATGTCATGTCATCAGTCTTACTGTGGTCAAAAATGTCACTTTCTCTTGGGGATGTTTTATATTCTTGGGCCACCGAGCCCCAATAAGGTCAGGCAACACATCAAACGTGGCATACATAAATCCCCAGGCAGGGATTGTTCTCCTGTCAGCTTCCCCCCGGCACAGAGGATAAGCAAACATCTAACAAGTCAAAAGTTAGAAACAGATCATGCCAAGGATTGAGTTTTCACCAGGGGAGAGATGGATTCATCCCAAAGTTACAAAGCATCACACATTGTGTCAATCTGTCACGTCAAAAGAAAGCCTGCATTGGAAAGTAGGTTGTATTGGATGGTGACAATCAGTTTGAGTATGTAATAGCACCCTACTTGTTACCTTATGGTACCTCATCACTCTCCTACAGGAATTACCCAAAGTGCTGAAAAGTGTGCACTATTGTTATAAAATATGTGCACAGCAGTTTTGTCACGTTAAAAGATTCTTTTCTAACCTTTACTCTGCAGCTGTGCAAAGATGTACTGACTACAGTGTTGTGAAGAAGTGTTTGCCTTTCCTGATTTCTTAGTTTTGCATATTTGTCACACTTACATGTTTATCTTGTAATATTAGATAAAGATAACCTGAGTAAATACAAAGTTTTTAAATCATGATTTCATGTATTAAGGGGAAAAAAAGCTATTTGAACCTACCTGGCACTGTTAAAAAAACAATTGCCACATCTCCCCAACCCCACTCCCTTTGTTAAATCATTAATTTAATGGAATTTACCACAATTTTTGGAAAGCTGAGTTGAATTTAAGCAGCCACACCCAGACCTGCTGAATCAAGAAGTCACTTTAGAACCTCTCTGACAAAGTGAAGTAGGTTAAAAGATCTCAAAAAGCAACACATCATGCCATGAGCTAAAGGAACTTAAGAACAAATAAGAAAACAAGTCACATCAACCTTGGAAGGGTTCCTAAGGCGTTGGGACTTCATCAAACGATGGTGAGAGTCATTTTCCACAAAAAGAGAGAACTAGGAACAGTTTTGAGGCTTCCAAGGAGTGTTCGGACTATCAAAATCACTCCAAGAGTGCATCAATACACGAGGTCCAAAACAACGCAGAAAAGCATCTAAAGAACTGCAGGCCTCACTTGCCTCAATTAAGGTCAGCATTTATGATTCAACAATAAAAAAGAGACTGGGCAAAGGTGGCATCCACAGGAGAGCTCCAAGGAGAAAACCACTGCTGACGATCCCCAAAACTTCTGGAGAAATTATCTGTGGATTGACAAGACAACAGTCAAGTATGGTGATGGTGGTAATGTGGTATGTGATGGTAATGTGATGGTCTGAGGCTGCTTTGTTGTGTCAGGACATGAATGACTTGTTGTAATTGATGGATCGATGAATTCTGCTCTCTACTAGAAATCCTGAAGGAGAATGCCCAGCCACAAGTTTGTTCCCTGAAACTCAAGTACACTTGGATTATAGAGCATGATAATGATCTGAATATCAAATGCTTGATTGCAGTTGTTGCTGCCAAGGGTGGCACAACTAGATATTAGATTTAGGAGGTAATTATATTTTCGCACAGGGCCAGTTTGATTTGAATAGCATTTTTCCCCCTTAATAAATAAAATTATCATTGAAAACTGCATTTTGTTCTTGCTTAAGTTTCCTTTGTGTAATGTTAAAATTTGTTTGATGATCTTAAACATTTAAGTGTGACAAATAAGCAAAAAGAAAGACGTGGTGGTATTGCGTACAGTTTCTCACTGGGTTCATCTTAATGTTGAAACTGGAACATCTGGAGAGCCACACACCTGTACAGACAAAAAAATGATGGAAAGTCCAACATGCAATTTCAACATTGAACTACTTCTGCAATCATCAGCAGTGCGGTATCATAAAATCCTTCTCAGCTATCACATGACTCCTATTCCGAGGCTAAACTTGCTCCACATTTCACCCACAGGTGCTTCTTTGGCCACTTTGGTGACTTGTTTATTTGCTTCAAATGTTCATTTTGCATCAGTTTTGAAGAAATTAATGTTTCTAATATGACCAATTCGTAGAGGTTCTGCTGTATGTATAAATACATATAGTTTAATTTGTTTATAAACTGTGATTCAAATTTATAACTAAACTTTTTTAAGAACTGCTGATGCTAGCTTAATGAGTGGGTCATTCGCTTTTTTCTCTTTTATCCTTTCTTTCTTTCTTTTTTCTTTTTATTTTGGTTTTTGTCTTAATTGGTTTATGTTTTTGTTTTAGCATGCAGTCTGCTGAAAAGCACATATCAGTTGTGTACACAGAATGGTCACAGCCCAGTTAAGAAGAGAAGCAAAAGGGGGAGGATATCCGTTTATCGTTTCATTGCTGTGCACACACAAACAACCCACAGTGTCGGTTGGCCCTGGCTGGAAATTTGCAACTGGCTCCATGGTCTCTTCCAGGAATAATAAATATTTCTGCCACATTGATCAAATGACAAAGCAGGATTAGCTCGCACAGCAGCCACTGCCCGCTTAAACAAATCAAAAGCCAGTACGTCTTATATTGTCTTGAATTACTAGTATGCATCTTTTTCCCTCCTTTTTTTTTCTTCTTCTTGGCTTTATAAAATTAGTAGTAGGGTGAGCAGAGCGCCTTGCAGGACAACAGGTGTTTGCTAGTGACGGCACGAAGCTAAAAGTCAGGTTGGGTGTTGCGGCAAAGGCTGTGTTCAGAATAAAGCCTCGGTGATATTTAATCAGCAAGGATGGTATTTCTGAAGGCACAAAATGAGTCGGGGGTGAATGACAAATGGAAGAGAGACGCTCCTTTCATTTCACCTACTAGTGGTGTGAAGTGGGGACTGGCTGCAACCATTTGCGCTGCCTCCGCGGGGTGGTATTAGTTCTGCGGTGTTTTTTTAGGGGAGCGCTTCACGCCGGGGAGCGACAACTTTCGTGTAAAATGACTTTCAGGAATGACCCAAAAGCATCCTTTATTCCCGTCATATCACTAGACTCGAAGCCGAATAAGCAAACCTTGCGACGGCGTGCGTTTATTTTTTCACTGCATCTGCCTCCCCCCCTCACACCAGCAGAGAGGAACAGAGTATCAATCTGATGCTGTCCACCGTTTCCAGGGTGAAAATCCCCCTAAGGAAGCATTCAAAAGCTGCTAATTAAAACAGCTGAGGGGGGGAAAAATCAGCCGAAAGTGGGGGGGTAAAAAAGGACAGGATAACCGGGGGGGGGGAAGAGGATTATAGTCGTTTGGAAAAGATCTCTAGAAGAATATAAAGCACGCAGAGAGGCAAACAGGTAAATATAAAGGCTTTTAACTTGTGCGTGAAGAGGAAATAACGCTGTTTTCTGTATCACTCGACTCGTTGGTATTTATCTGCGTATAGCGAATCAATCAGCACCGGTCTGCTTGGACAGCTCCGTGCGTCCTCCCCCTCCTCCGTCTCTGCCTCTCTATCTGCTCCAGCTGAAATGCTGCTCGTAGCCACACCAGAGCCGTGTCGATTAGTCTGTTCGCTTTTTTTCTTCTTCTTTCTCTCTATGAAAAAATCTCTCCAGCTCTCGAGTCATATTAGTAATAATTAAATAAAAACGCCGAAGCGATGTCGAGAAGTCCTGTGAAGTCGTGTCACCGCTGGAATTAAACCTCTAATTGCCTCTGCCTCCTCCTTGCAGGAACGATTCTTGGGGAGCCTGGTCCACAAAAGGATGTAAAACGGTGCTTACAGATGCATCCCATACAAAATGCTTATGTGATCGTGTATCTACCTTCGCCATTTTGGCTCAGCAACCAAGAGAAATAGTAAGTAGGCTATTGATTTGCTATTCGATGTGGGTTTCATGAGCTCATGTAAAGGAGAAAGGCTCCCTGTTCGTGTGTGTATGTGTGTGTGTCTGTGTGTGTGCTGGTGAGAATGAAAATTGAATCTTCGTGTGTGCTAATCCTGTTAAATAGTAATACAGTGGTAAAGGGGAGATTGTGGGGGGGAGTATTTTCTAGTTTGGGCATAGACTTAGATAGATAGATTGTGTATGGGCATGCAGAGGGGGAGGGTGTGTGCGTGCTGGTGCTTGTCTTTAAGTGTCTCCTCATCAATCATGTTAGGGAAGAGATAAAGATAAAGTTCACCTTTTTTGGGTGCTGTTTTCTTTACTGACCTGTCCACAAAAAAAGCTGACAAATTCTTGCAGGTGAGATCTTTAAATTGTGTTTTGAGCACAGTTGTGTGTTGCAATTAGACTGGGGTAAAGGAAGCAGGAGCCTGTAATTTCCTGAAAAGATAAAGTAATTAAATCTGAGAACATGCAGTACTTACACTGTGGCCTTCCTCTCTGTCAGGCCTAAATCATACAGCATCATTTTTCTTGCAGCAAAGTGCTTATTTTGTCTAGCTTTGATTTACTGAATATGGTTTATAATATGGGAAACCGCATTAGTGTATGTGAAGGAAGCCTCAGTGGCTGGCCCGCGATTGGCCGGCCTCCTTGACTTCCAAGTGTGACTGAGAAAACACAGCATAAAACAAAAACATTGGTTATAATTACTTCCACTGTTTATTCTCCTGCAACATGATCTCCTGGAAAGTTTCATGCAAGTATCTAAACAAGCTTCAAGCCCACACGTGCAACTAAAACCTCAATGTAAATTAAGTCGCACTGTGGATTATTCATATTGTTGGTGGTGGTTGTTTTGATTGCTTCCCTCTCTGGCCAATAATAAAGATTTACTGTCCTGCATGAACCACATCCAGCCTCCCACTGACTGGTTCGTCTTGCTCTGTCATCCCTACAGACCATGGAGTACTCAGGGGTCCCATCTGTGACATTGATAGTTGGCTGTGGCTTGTCTTGCCTCGCCTTGATCACATTGGCAGTGATCTACGCAGTGCTATGGAGGTAACTGCAACGCTTTAAGTGCATACATTTCAACCAAACAATAATAATAATTCTCAGTTGTTATGTGATGTTTCATAATCTGGTGAAAGTTCTGGTAAAACTTAAAGTCTGGTTAATTCTCTTCCCTTGTTTTTTTTTAGATATATCCGCTCTGAGCGATCCATCATCCTGCTCAACTTCTGCTTATCTATAGTCTGCTCAAACATATTGATCCTTGTTGGGCAAACACAGACCCACAATGTGGTAAGTGCAATTTAAGGATTTATTGGGCACAGATTCCAAAGTGTGGAGGTGCATGGGTTAGAAAGATCCAAATGACACCACGCTCACCTACACCAGCTTTAACACAGCTCAGCCTTCTTAATTTTCATTCTGGCATTTCTTTGAGCTCAACAGGTAATAGTTTACCATGCAGAATTATGCAGAGCTGTGCATATTATCATGTAGAATGTAATGAGGTATTGAGGATGAAAAGATATGCTACAAATGCTCCATCATATTCACCTGTTCCCAGTCAGCTGGAGCAGTGTTAGTCAAATTTGCTCATCTTTAAGGCAGAGATTTGAATCAATAATCAGTCCCATTCTTCATCTGCCAACTCTTATCTTCAAAATAGCACCTTTTGAACTCGAGATTTCTTTAAAGAATATCTTTTTTAAAGAATCTAGTAGTTAGCATTTTGCTGTGTTCAAGTAAATTACTCGTTTTCTTTTAGGTCTCACAGAAGCCTTTTATATTCATTCCAAATGGAAAATAATGTGTGTCTAATGCCTCCTTAAGATGCAGACCTACTCTGCCTTGGCTTAGAACCATACATATTACTCTGGTGAAACTTGAGACAACCCCCAATCTGTTGGCACTGAAACTACAGTGATATTCAGACACAGTTAAAAGTGCAAAGCAATAAAAGAATTAACATAAAAGACTGTCGGGACCTTCTATATATTATAGAGTTCCTTAAAAAGTCAAGATAGGTTGGCAGCAAGTAGTGTAAGAGCAGAAAGGCAGACATTTTGCACACCAGCACACATGGTGCATGGGTCAAACGTAGGAAATTAGCATTCTGTCCTGCTAAGACTGAATGTGGATTTGGCATTGCTGCAGTGACTCAAAAGCATCGCGGAGAGATAGCAAATCTTTTTTTTTTCTTCAGATATCAACAAGAGCTGAATTTCTGATCAAGTCACGGCAGGATTCGAAAACCCAGCTGCTGCTGGAGAAGCGCTTCCAGTAAAATGCGTCGTTTCCTTCCTCCTGCTTTGTCACTGGCCAGCGAACAAGTAGCTAATGTAAAAGATTGTTTGGCAAAAAAGTAGTTAGGATTTACAAGCTGCCCACACAGATGCCCTTCTCGGTCATTTGGCAGCACTACAGTGTGACACATTGTCTGATTACAGGCATTTTATTGTGTAACCACTTTCTCGGTATATCTTTACCTTTTGCGAGACACACATGGCTTTTTGTCCCTCGTCTCATTATTCCTCAGTGTTTCTCGTATTCGCTTCCATTTTGTTTTTGTTTGTTTGTTTGTTTGTTTTGTTTTTTCAGCTCATTAATAAGGCACATCTGGATATTCTCATATCGCAGCAGTCAAAGATTTTAGAATCTAAATCACAGACAAAAATCCCTTTAAAATGCTTGTAAAAATGAAAGAAATGTGTCAAAAGAGTTAGGGGGTCTTTTGTCATTAGAAGTATTGCTGGTGCTGTATAACACGAGTACTGACTTGCCACTCTTACCTTCTAGTACTTTAGGACCAGATGGGCCAACTAGTGGTTCTTACTACTCATAAATCAAAATACTGCTTGTTAATTTTCCCGAGTTCATCGAAAATGGAAACATGGACAACAAATGAATAAGGAAACTAATCTAATAAGAATCAACAAGATAAATTATGGACAAAAATGTGCTAGTTGTTAGCATCGTGACGCGAACCCGAGCTGGTTCATTACAAACAGTCTCGTAAAATAACAAAAACAGCATCCGCACATAACAAGTTCATCTGTGTCCCTGCTGGCCCTCGCATCTCTGGCACACTGTAGTAGCCAAGACGCCGAATCCACAAAGCTTCAGGGCATTTTTTAAAGCTGAGCTGATTTGAAGCCCTGTCAGATTTAATCAGGGCTTCAGCCATCTCCTGTCTTGATTGTAAGGACCACCACTTAACATGGAATACTCACTCGGCTCGCCTCTAATAGGATGTCTGTCTATGAAATCTGTAAAGAGATTAGGTGTTTTTCCCCCCCGAAAATCCACTGACATACTGAAGATGTAATTTCAGCATCTGTTAGACTGACTCAACAAGCTACCTTGTCAGACTCACGGGGATCAAAATAAGCAGTGCTGACAGATTTGTTTGGAACGGACCAACACTGTTATTAATACTGAACTTTGAAGCTACACAAATCTGGATCAAGGTTGTTGGTGTAATTGAACTCACAGAATTGTAACCTGGCTTTGAAATTCCTCTTAGTTTCACTGAAATTTTCAGCAGCTTTAAACTTATTGTTTTGTCTGGTTCAGTTTTTATGATCCGTTTTCTCCATTAGTAAACAGGTGTTTTTGTATAAAGCAGAAGCAAGTGGCTGCTGAGCTAAACTATAGATTCTGCTTTCAGTAAGTGACTAGAAAAACCACCCAAAGATTCATTACTTGCAGATTTTGCCTCATTCTTACATTAGCAGATTTAGAATTTTGAGCCAAGCACACTATTATCAAACTGCTGTTGTGGCTTCTGTGCATAAACAAAAAACTAATTAAGTTATTGCCGTCATTGTTTTTGTCTGGTCTTCATGAGCAAGAGAATCAGGAAAAAAATCCAAGGTTAAATTATCTTTACTTCTAAAGCAAGCACACAAAAAGCACAAATGTGCTTATTTACCATGGCCTCGAGAACCAAAACTAGATTTAATTGGGCACCTCAAAACTCAGCTAGCCGAGTACTGTCGTCAAGAGTAGTAAAATGTATTTATTCAAGTGCAGCTGCGCTGTAGATAAAACTTCCCAAACAATGCAATTATTACTAGTGTCCCTTTGCTCTGTATTGAACACTCTGTTGTAACAATATTTGAGAAAATGCTCATCTGTTTGATCAGACACTCTGTAGAAGCCGGTGTTTGAGTGATAGGCCACCAAGAGGAGAAAACAGTCCCTGTGTGGGTTTAATTGCCATGCTGCCTGACACAGCCTCACTTGTTTTTCCTCCATCTCCTGTAAGAAGTGCACATAATTGGCTCCACTGTTTGTGGATTCCGAGTTGCTCATCATCTAATAGAAATCATCTTTTTGCTATGGAGGTGTCCTCTGGGAGCAGGAAGACAGTGAATCACCTTTGCCTGTGTATGCTTTTCCTTTGTCCTCTGTTTCTGTTGATCCTGGTTTATAGAAAGACAAACAAAGACAAGCAGGAGCTGTTGGCTTTGCCTGGGAAGATGCAATTAGAGAGTCTTGGAGCTAGAGAGGCCGTTCCACTAAAATGCTCTTACTATGAAATACATAAGGCAGATGGGGTCAAGGTGTCATAAGTCTTCTGAAATGAGAACCAGTTTATAGCTTTATCTTCATTTTAAACCTCCTGATGTTACAAGTTATCACAAGTGAATTGCTGGCAGTCACTCCCTTTGTGACATTACAGTGTTTATACACTTTGATCTGCGACAGCATTGCAGATGCTTGCCTGGCTTATTTGATGTTTGCTTTGAGAGGGGATTTTTTTCTAAACTCCTACTGCCTGTTCCCACTGTCACAGGCAAGTCAGAGGCATTTCAGCAGCGTTAGGGAGGTTTTCTTTACATATAGATATCGGATAGGTGACAGATTTTGATATGAAATGGCCATTGCATGTCCTCTGAAAGTTTCAGGTGGATTGTAAAGATGGTTGTCATGATGAAGAGCCAGACAGAGATTTTTTGTTTTTTTAATGGTGGTTATAGTCCTTTATTGATGCTGCTTAGCAACAGCAGCAACTTAGTTGGACTCCACACTGAATTAGTGCTATGTGATTTACGGTTAAAGTCAACCCTCCATGAAGTGATTCACTCATCACCCACTGGTCATTAGTAGCCATTTAAGGCTCACAGTCCTTATGTCACCCTGCTTTTGTATATTGCTCACCTTGCAGTGTGCCATTCAACTTATTCTTCGCACCCATTGATTGTTACTTACCTCAGAGTTGAAGTTACTGTAACTTGGTTCATGGTCACTTTACATCAATAGCAATTATTTCCTTTCATGTCTTCAATTTGCTGAGTTTTATTGCAATCCACATTTGCTTTTTGCCATATTATCGCTTGTCTCTTAATGTGTGTACAGCCCTTTGAGAAATGTTTACACCACTTAAAAGGAATACAGTTAAAGATGGTCATCTACCTTGATGCTTCCTTTAAGGTGTTTATCAAGCATTAGTTAATGTTACCAATGCACTTATGTGAGTCTGCATGCATGAAAGCATTGAATGTTGATGATTCATCTTCAGCATTTGATGATGAAGGCCTCACAAGGCCTCACAAGCCACAATCTCTGATTTGTGGCCCGTCACGCAGCGACAAGTGTCAGGTGTCAGTCTGTAGCTTCATGTGACCGGATTCCTGTGAAAATCACTTGTAGGCTTGTGCTCCTTCACCTGAGACGGAAACATATGTTTAGGGTTCAGGACTGGAAATTGCCACAATGACTGTCCCCTGTTAATACAAAGCCTAAGTCGCCGCTGTTACCAGGCAACATTACATGATCCTGAATACAGATCATAAAAGTCAGTGTGACATCATCAGTGCTGCATAGCAACAGTAACCAGGAGATTCAAAGCCGATGACAGTCGGTAGTCTTTGCCGCTGATCTAAAGGCACTCTGAGGATACTGTTGTGGCTTCTCGGGGGCTGATTTCACGTTGTCAGCACCTCATCATAAACAGCATCGCTGAGAAAGCAGCACTTTGTTTAGAATCTTTCTTTGTGTTGCGTGAACTGACGCCAACACTGACGCTAACAGGAGCGTGACAGTGAGGTCAAGAATGGTGACAGGCACACATCATCACTGTACTTTTACTCTTTCTGTGCAGCAACATGAAGGAAACCATGAAAAGACCACCCCTCATCCATCCATTCTCTTCCATCCATCCATCCATCCATTCGCTTCCGCTTATCCTTATCAGGGTCACAGGGGGCAGAAGCCTAACTCAGCCATCATAGGGCGAGAGGCAGAGTACATTTCAGATAAGTCACCATCGCAGGACCAACTCATAGAGGCAGACAACCATTCAAACTCACATTATTCCTCATCCAAATGACCTTAAATTCAACACTGCACTTATTCGGATCCTCAGCAGTGCACGTCAAGTTTGAAGTAGACAGGATAAACAGATAGATCCCTGAGATGTGCAGCATTATTTTGACAGAGTAGTTAAAAATAATGGAATTGGAAGAATGAAGCTTTTTTGCCATTTACTACCATTAAAACATGCATAATATATGCACTTAGTCATCGTTTATTAAACATAATCAAGGGTCCGTGCACCAAATATTCGACATACAATAACTGCAACACACAATAGCACATAGTTTCAGCACACTACAGGCTTCATCTCCTTAGGATGAGGTGCACGAAAGTGGGATTTGGTTCATCCTCTTCAATCCAGTTCAAGGTTTCACTTTAACTAAATTGATGTCACACAGAGTAGAAAGTGACTAAATCAACATGCTGCTCATTCCTACATACTTGGCAGGAATCCTCTGATTATGTTGGAGAGAATAACTGGATGTACTGTTTAGAGCCTTGGGATTGTTATATATTGAGATAAAGTAGGCAGAAGTAGAATTGTTATCGGGATGAGTTCACTTCAGGTTCATGTGAGGCACATCCACAGACCAGGAAGTAGAAGTAGCCATTTTCTGGCTGTAGTGGCAAAGTCAATACATTTTTTTCCAGCGTTCCTCTGCGGTTCAACAACTCTTTGCCACTACCACTTTTGTTGTTTGGAGTTTTTTAACGTCCTCCACCCAAGCACCCACTGTGTAACGCACTGGGGCGCTTGCTGCTTGATTCAGAAGGAGGGTGCTTCAGTCAAAATAACCACCAGCCTCCTCCTCCTACAGTGATTCAGCACAGTTGGGAAGATAAAAGCAATGTTATATAGTCCAGTTCAGATTGTTCTACAGCATTTTAAATAATGTTGTAGGTCTCTGCTGCGAAAACACAGTGAGTAATCTATTTCTTTAGGTTTCATTAAAATTTAGAGTTTTAACCTGACAGTGTATGACTTTGAGTATTCTCATAAAACCAGTTAATGAACCTATAAATAATGGAAATAACCAAATATTGAATATTAATTGGACCCTGAAAACAATTTCATCAGCAACAGTAGTGTGAACAAGTAATAACATAATAGAAAGTTATGTATGAATAATATGTCACTGCTCTTTTTTACTTTGTGGCTTTGAAGGTAGAAGTGTCAGAGACCTTTTAGTCAGAGTTTAGGCAGGACACATTAATTCTTCAAATGTCCTGTCCTCATCTTAAACTGTCACTGCTGAACAGGCTTGAAGCATACCCCATCACCACCTACCCTTACCTCAGCGTCTATTAGCTCTGCGATGTTTTAATGTTGGTCCCTTCCTCGGTTCCTCTGTTTCCATGGATACCGACACAGTGTACTCAGCATCTCAGAGCATTTGCCTTTTTAAAGGGCAACGTGAACTCTGGGTTTCAGCCTCGTTTCTGTATGGCTGCTTTCCTTCAACCGATGCCATCGTAATATCCTCATAGTGTGGCTTCCTCTCTCTTCAAATGCACAGCTTTCATTTTGGAGGACTAATGAGGCTGGACGGCACAGGCATCCAAGTGAACCATGAAGCATAGTGGTTGCATATGACCCGTTTCCAGGAAACAAGGCAGGCTCTATTTTCAGCACCTTGGACAGCACATGAGCAACAGCAACGCTAGAATTAGCTTTGGGTGCAAGTCTACAAGCTGTCTAGCTACTGTATGGTTTCCCATTTCCCTTTTGTCTCCTTCACAAAATCAGGATGTGAAATTGCTGGAGGTTTTTTTTGGTCACGTACTCCATCCAGAAATGATCACTGCCAGTAACAATCACAGTGCATGCTAACATGTGGATATAGGTTACTAAATTTAAAAAATCCATATTGAAAGGTCAGAATTTGTCGAAAGTGGGCAGACTCCCACATACATGCCTTTTCTTAATCTCAGTTTATCAAAGATTTATAGCGCAGCATGTTTGTGATTTCTAAAACGGCACCTGGAATTACCACACGAGCAGGTGGCAATGCGTCATGGGAGTGTCATGTGTTTTGATTGTTGTGGGTTTCTTTCTTCTTTCTTTTTTTCCCCTGTTGCTTCAATACTACCGTCTGCAGCATTAGCCACACGTGTATTGAATCCACCTAAACCTCACAAAAACAAAATAGTTTTCCTTCACCATTTATAGTAATATAAATACTATACGTGTTTACGGATTTTAAAGCTTTTAAACTTGCGGTTGGGTTGCTTTGTTTCCAGTTAGACTCTGTGGAAAAAGCAAAAGTTTCCAGAAATGATTGTCACACTTGCAGGTACATTTAGGCTGACATTTTTGCACTTAATGAAATGTGTAAATGAACACACTGCTGATTATTTAACAGTTGGAACCTGCCAAAACTGACTAATATTCTACTTCGGTGCTTTGGTTTATTTTGCTACATTAGCAAAGCATTATTTTACCAGCAGCTCTTCTTTGCAACCAGTAATGAAATTCCTTTAACTTCCTTAATCCACAGTGACTGGTGAATTTAAAAAATATCCAAAAGCATTTAAGTATCTAAGAAAATGACAAATACATACTGCACCTGAATGCATCCTACATGAATTTTCCGCTTGAATGCACATTTATGTAATTAATATCCCTCGTGGGTGTAGTTTAACAGAATTTCCCACTTCCCGGGAATAAGGTAATGCAGGATTATTGTCTCGCATAAACCCCGTGAGCACTACAGGGGATAGATGGATTTAGTGCGCCTTTCACAGTGGGGATGAAAAAGTGTACGGGAGATCTCACAGCATGGTGTACACTCCCCCGGACGAGATGATGCACTTCAATCTTTTGCGTC
This sequence comes from Pundamilia nyererei, assembly GCF_000239375.1. Taxonomy (NCBI): domain Eukaryota; kingdom Metazoa; phylum Chordata; class Actinopteri; order Cichliformes; family Cichlidae; genus Pundamilia; species Pundamilia nyererei. The sequence continues at coordinate 1,901,770 of NW_005187474.1, read as the reverse complement.
TTTGTACAGTATTACTCAGTTTACCAAATCTTCACAGTGCAAACAATCTGAACAAAAAGAAAAAAAGCTTAATCTCTTCTCGCTCACAAATGTCAGCATGTAATGACAAGATTCTCAAGGATACTTCTTCATTTCTAATCCTCTTCTAAACGATCCCATTTGGAGCGTGGGACAAAGATGGACAAACTAATGAAGATGAAAAGTGGCATCAATCCAATGTGCTGCCACCGACACATGCGTTCTCTAACGTTTAAGCAGTGTTGTGGGTTTGTTGCCCCTTCTGTCTGTGTAAAACAGTTGACCTTGGTTCACATGGCTCCAGGTTGGATCGTCTGCATACTAATGAGGTTTAGTGTGGAGGAATGCTACGCTGTGTTTTTTTGTGTTGGCTAGACTGGCTTTGATGTAAACTACTATCGCTGACTCTGTTGGTGCAAGGCAGACTTTCCCTGAGCTGCACAGGATACTAATGGATGGTCTGTGTTGTTCGTATGGCCGGAATGATTCAAGGAAATGAGGGATTATCAATAGAATTGATGCATCTCCGTAGGAAGCCTGTTGCTTCAAAGGAATCTATATTTATTAGCTGTTAGTAAACTGCATTTCTTTTAAATGTTTTGTTCTCCATCCAATAGAGCGTCTGCATCATGACAACAGCCTTCCTGCACTTCTTCTTCCTGGCGTCGTTCTGCTGGGTCCTAACAGAGGCCTGGCAGTCCTACATGGCAGTGACAGGAAAGGTTCGGACCAGGCTCATCCGTAAGCGCTTTCTGTGTCTGGGTTGGGGTAAGTAAAGCAGCATGTTTCTCTAAACCTCTCCATTATCTCCCATCATCCCAGCAGCTGCCATTTTCTCACAATATCTCTGGCCGCGGTGTCTTTCCAAGTAACTGCACCGTCTTTTCCTATTCATCCGCTCCGTGGGGCTGCTAGATCCTCATCCTGTCAGGCGCTTTTGTTGTGATGCTTTTTCCAGTCAAGCTCTCTAAGGGCTGGGTAAATGGACCAGTCATGAGCAGTGTGGGGGGGAAGGACAGACTGGTGCGGCTCTTCAATTGCAGGTTACAATGACCTTATGTCTGATAAAGAGGGTCTGAGCCAGGCATTCACACTGCAGCAGAATACATTTCATCTGAAACCCTCTGATGTACAGTTTAGAAGAAGGAAATGTTTGCAGAGGCTAAATGCACTGAATGCAACTAGTACAGCATATGTATCATCTTTCTTTACCGATTTTAATCATAAGCACCATACAAGTATCAATAAATACACGCGGCATCAAAACCTACAAGATTTCCCTTCATTTGATAACTGCCAGTATCAATCCCTGTCCAAACAGCCTTTTCTTACAAAAATCTCTCCTAAAAAAAAAAAAATCAATTTGATTATGAAAGAGCCCACACTCATTCTTCTTGTTACCTAGCAACAAACAAGGCTCTCTTAGTCATTGCAGTGCCATGGCTTGCAAAAAAAATGGACAAAGCCTGTTCTGCAATCACACAGATTTCTAAAAAAGTACTAATATACATTTTGACAAATAAATGAGATTGTGTCGTCCCACAGTGATGTTGCATTGCAGTACAGATTACTCTATTCGTTTACTCATGCCACAACAAGAACATAATTCTTTAATCCTCTACAGATTACGACCTTATTCAAACAAAACACTGATCTAAAAGAGACAAGCAGCACAGAGTGCCTGTGGTCTCTTAATTCACCTGTTTGAAGCGCAGTGTCTCCACCAGATTGTTGCCTGCACTGTGATTTACGACATGCTTGCGAACACCCAGCACTCTATACCTCTCCGGCACTGCAGAGAAGCACTGGATGGCAACGGGGTCTTCGGCTCGTGCCTCCAGGAAACTGATTACATCAATAGCACCTGCTTGCGCTGCTTGGAGAGGGATAGTGTTAATATTCCAAGTACATAGTAGCAAGAACCGAATCAATTACACCAATCTATAATGAGGAGACGTACAGCCAAATCCCTTCTTGTAAAAGGTGTGGAAGGTGGAGACGTGTTGTACAGTACAGTGATGAAATTTCTGGACATGATGCACTGCTGCCCTTTTGTCGAAGCCGCGTACAGTCTGTTCTTTTCTGCCACTTAAAGAAATAAATTGAATTGCCCATACTTGATCATATACTCTCAGATGTCTGTATAGTCTCATACTGTGGCTTCTAATGAAATCAATCGGGTTGCACTTTCCTTAATGACTGGAAGGCACAGTTGACTTCTTCTCCCTTGAAGTGGGTTTATGCTCTCAGCTCTAACAAGCTACTAGAACTGCTCAAATAACTATTGATTGTTTTCTCCTTTGAAGGATTACCAGCTTTAGTTGTTGCGGTTTCGATGGGATTTACCAAAACAAAGGGCTATGGGACACCCTTATAGTAAGTTTTTTTTCCTCTCTTTCTAACTGTGTTTAGTATTCAGTGGGCACATCGTAGGTTCGTCTGTAAAATCTAAGGGTAATGATTGCACGCGTCTGCAGTGGCTTAGTTATCCTAAATAGTATCATAAACAAAGTCCCAAGAAGCCAATCAAATTTCAAAATAGCACAGCAAGACCCCAATTCTATGTGAGTTGTATCCCTGCTGGATACCAAATGCATAAACACTGCTTAAAATCTCTTTAGAATCTTATTACCCCGTGAAACTTTGGATATGGAGTTACAACATATGGCACTTCTCCCCTGACAATTGTGGAAAACACAACTGTATGCTGGTGTGCACCATTAACTTGGATGTTAATGCCTTAGTGGGAGTTAACTGTGTTTTTTCCTCTGCTTTTCCTGCAGCTGTTGGCTGTCTTTGGAGGGCGGGCTCCTGTACGCCTTTGTTGGACCTGCAGCTGCTGTTGTTCTGGTATGTCTCAGCCACCACTGTCTGTTTTTTGTTTTGTTGGGGTTGGGTTTTTTTGCTTTTCTGTATAATGTAATGTAAAGGAAATGTACATTAAAGGAAAAACAGCCAGCACTAGCAGCAACAAATTCTTCAATAAACATGACTTTGCAGTGCTTGTGAATTGTTCTGGTTGCACTCAAAGACCAGCACTCACACGAGCCACGCGATTCTAGCGGTGGTATGGTGTGAATATGGTACAACTGTGCTGTGCTGAAACCCGACACAAAAAATGATGCTTTGAAAATGTTTGACTTGAGGAACCAACTGTGGTTTCAAAGTCAAAGTAATGAGCGTCCCATCAGGCAATGTGCTCGAGTAACCCCCTTTCATTTACCATAATGGCCCTCCATGAAGCTGTGAGGTTATTAAGTATTTATGCATTAGATTTGTCCAAAATCTAATATACTGGGGTATTTTAATCATTTTGTATTTACATAGCTGTACAGAGAAAATTACACAAAGAATGTGATTATGCAAATCACTAAGTCTGTGTCAGAGGGACGGACGACTCGGAATGTGTAATAATATTGTTCACTGTCAAATTCCTCTTCTCTGCTGGGATTTGAAATGAAGCGATTTCAGATATATGTGTTTTTTAAGTGACTAAACCTCTTGTTTGAGCGCAAAGACTCGGAAGTCTCGCCGCTCCGTGGTTATTATTTGCAGCGAATCTCAGAGGAACACAAGCTAATCTCTGCAAAAAAACAAAACAAAACAAAAAAGCAGAAACAACCATCTGCAGTGAGAATGCACGCCACACCGTGCTGCTGTTATCACTATATCGATAGTCAGATGTCTCACAGTAACAGAGCTTGTTGGATAAAAACTTCCCCGAATGTATTTGCATAAATACTTAATGAGTTCTTCTCACAGTTATGGGGGATTTTAAATAGACTACAGTGCACTGTTTTAAACAATGGTCCAGCCAGCGAGTGTAAAGCTCCCTCACTTCTCTGCTAATAATAGGAGAAGGTGCCTTTGAGGAGACGAGTGCTTCTTGTCAGGCAGATCCTTTCTTAAGGCTGTTGTGCCGGGGCTGAGTGTGCGGGGCATGTCTCTTCCATTGGCTGAAATGTCACAGAGAAGAGCAAATAATAGAAGCTACAGGTCAAAGTTAATGCAGATGGAAAATGACACTAACCATTGGCTACTTAAGGAGAATGTCATGCTGGGAAATTAAAAACATTGCTCTTAAAATCCTCTCGTTGTGGATGATTTATTGAAAACAAATATTCCTGTTCTCCTTTCTCGTGACAGGTCAACATGGTGATTGGCATTTTGGTGTTTAACAAACTAGTGTCCAGAGATGGTATACTGGACAAGAAGCTGAAGCACCGAGCAGGGTATGACAGCACATCCTTGTTAGTACCTGCTTTTTCTTTTCTTCTCTTAAAATCATGCAAAAATATACATACAGTGTGCTTTGAGTTGTTGTACATATGGAGATTTAGACCTCCTTTTTTCTGCCATTGAAAGGAAATTACAGGCATAAACATAAAGAGGTCAGATCTCTCTCGGGAGCGACATGGTTTCGTATTTCTTTGGCAGAATCAGTCCAAGATGAAAAAACCACACACACACGCCCACACATTGGCTGCTTCTGCTGTAGATAATATGACGGTGGGAGATTTTAAAGTGGAGTTAGTGGCTCTCAGCGTTGTTTGTCATGATCTTGTCTCTATGTCCCACAGACAGATGAGTGAGCCGCATACAGGATTAACTCTCAAGTGTGCCAAATGTGGCGTTGTATCAACAACTGCTTTATCAGCAACTACAGCTAGCAATGCAATGTAAGTGCCTGTCAGTGTCTGTGAATCAATAAGGCGGTGCTGCGGGGAGTCTCTGTATGTACAGCATGTCCACCTCTGCAGTTCTGATCATCTCGCTGCCCACTGCAATGCAAATTTACGTTTCAGTGTTGAAACGGTTGAGATTTGAGATTTTAGTCAGCACTGTAGACTGTATATATCACCACCAGTTTGCCTGCCTTTATTTCTTCTACACGGTGCTCCTTCTTTTCTCTCAGGGCGTCCTTGTGGAGTTCCTGTGTCGTGCTGCCTCTGCTGGCTTTGACCTGGATGTCTGCGGTACTTGCCATAACGGACAAGCGCTCCATCCTCTTTCAGATCCTCTTCGCTGTCTTTGACTCACTGCAGGGTTTTGTCATTGTGATGGTGCACTGTATCCTACGGAGAGAGGTAGAGGATGATTTCATTTCCTCCCCCTCTTCACCTGTGATCTCTTTTAACTGCCTGTATGTCAGCAGATTATGCTCCTGCAAATGCTATTAACTATTAATTGCTTTCGAATCCTAAACTCACTAACAGCCTAAAGCAACAGTTCTTTCCCTGTAGGGTTTTGCATATTTAAAAAGAAATGTTTAAAGGATATCACAGACATAATAAGCTGTATTGTTAACATATTCCCTAACACTTATTCCCTCTTGTGCATAGGTCCAGGATGCTTTTAGATGTCGGCTCAGAAACTGCCAAGATCCAATCAGCGGTGATGCAACAGGAACTTTCCCTAATGGGCATGCTCAGATAATGGTAGGCACAGTTACCCCGCTGTTATCTGCAGCCGTTAGATCCTCTGTAATTTGAGCAATGTTCCCTGGTTATTTATAATACATGGGCACACCCCTTTGTTCTCTACTAACCTTAATTTGTCTGCCTCTTGTGTTACTTTTATTACTATCCTATTTTTTTTTGGGTTTCTATGACCTCTACACCGTGAGGCATTGTTTTCTATAGGTTAATAATTTTGCATGGTGTGCTTTTATAAAGCTCAGATTATATGCGGTGAAGACACTTGGCCCCTTGATAAATGGTATTAGTTTCCTTTGGTCTTCTTAGCCCCTGAGCTCAGTCTTTTATTTCTATTTGATTGAACTTACTGGCCATATTTGCCGTCCATCCCTCTCATTTCCTCTCACTGGGTAATAGAGGACTGTTCCCTCTATGACCTTTGACTGGGACGCCAGTCTCTTCATCTAGCATGACGATGCCACCGGCACATTGAAGCAATGATCTGCCATTAGTATTGTAATACCATCCAGAGTGAAACAGTTTTCACAATAGCAGAATGGTGTCAGGCCCTCTCGTTCAATGCGATCATTAGCAGCAAGCACAAAATGCTCCCCAGCTGCTGCAGCCAATTTTTTTTTTTCAGCCACACACATTTTGCTGAAATATTATTGGGATTCTTTTCATGTATCATAACAATAGAATAGCATTGATCTCACTTTTGTAGCTGGTTTCTTTTTTAAAATATGCTTTTTATTTTTAGAAATATTGAGCATTTCACTGTCCTTCACTTACAGACGGACTTTGAGAAGGATGTGGACATCGCCTGCCGATCAGGTAAAGAACACACACTCTCTGATTAACTAGATTCCTCTTGGCTTGCATGTTGAAAAAAACAAAAAAACAAAGAGGTTAGACAGTAAAAAATAGCTCAGGTTATATAACAACCAACAATCCCCACAGGAGTTTTTTCACAGTTACAAAAACACTGACTTTAATCTGAGAACAAAACAGTATAAAGAGAGCTGTTGGAGTTTTCACTGTAATTTCCAGCGTCACTGTAATAGATAACTGCAGTAAATTGAAATAGCGGCAGCTTTCCTCATCTTTCGGCAGTTCCATTTGCAATTATGTCTTTTCATTAACGTCGTGATACCATCTAAGGATAGGTACGTAGGTCCTTCGTGTCTAATTTTGGGAGGATTTTCTTTCTAAGTTATCTCACTGGGGAGATACAATGTTTTCTGATTCCTCTGTCGAGCTCTTTTGTATTTTTGGGCCACAGTAGTTTTGTGATTTAATAAAACTGAGGAGAATAAAAGAGACTGTGCAAGTTATCTCGCGTTAGAAACCTGCACAGGCTTGAAACCTCTCCTTTTCCCACTCCCTTCCACATCCTAAATGTGGAGGGAGCAACCAAGCTGGCCATTATTCAGAGCTCTCTGAAACGGCACTTGTTAGGTAACAAAAAGGGGCTCCCTGGCTCTTCTGGCCTGCCCTACTTCATTCTGTGCTCGTCTAAAGCTAAAGTGGGCATACCTGATACAAAAAGGAAGAAAAGACAGGTGTCATTTATAAATTATGACCTGATATGGACCGAAGTGGAGCTGCAGTCTGAGAGAAATGCACTTTACAGACCACTCTGCGGGCTCACGGTGTTAAAGCTGGTTGTTTACAAGCTTGGGTTATTGTCAGCAGCAGAAGTAATATTCTGCAGCGTCACACTACAGAACACAGGGTAAACTTAGATCAAAGGACTTCTTCAGAGCGAATACCACACTGTTTTCCCCATGTCCACACTGAGCATTAAATTAGCCTCGAACAGAGAGGGGAGTATTGCGCTTGTTTGCTATTCTTGTAATGTCCTTGCAGGCCTTTTGTGAGCAGATAATATAATTCCTAGGCAAAGATTAAAATACACACAGGGGAGGATTCAGTGTTTCCTATAACCAGAGGGTATTTTGGAATAGATATCTGCTCCTTGGTAGAATATTTTTCACAGGACAAGTTCACCAGCAATTACTAAGTTTGGATTAGGATGTGAAATGCTGTACTCTGAATGGCGGAGGGAATTTCAGGGATGGATGAAACTATATGAGCCCATTTACAGTAATATCCTCGAGAGACAGCAGTGTCTGCTGTTGTGTCCCTTTGTATTTGGGCGTGATGTCACACTCGGTGCATATTCACAGTTATTTATCCCGTACTTTATTCCCTCTGTACTGCATATTCCGCCGAGAGTTCTTTCGCATTGATTTGAATCCCCTTGTTCTTTCAGTCACATGCTGAAAAATATAAAACAGAGTCTGACACCCATTACTGAGAAATTCCAACTAATCCTTGTATCACCCTGCCCCGCAGCACTCCACAAAGACATGGGCTCTTGTCGCGCCGCCACCATAACAGGCACCCTCTCCCGCATTTCCCTCAATGATGAGGAGGACGAGAAGGCCCCTGAGGGCCTCAACTACTCCACACTGCCTGGCAACATCATCTCCAAAGTGATTATCCAGCAGCCTTCCGCTCTGCACATGCCGATGGGAATGGGCGAGCTGAAAGAGCAGTGCATGGTGGACACTACCGCCGACATTCGCCGCACCGTTTACCTTTGCACCGACGACGCCCTGCGCCAGAGCGACCAAGACATGGGCATCCACGACAAGGAGGGCCATCCCATGCAGAGTCAGATGATGGAGACAGACTACATAGTCATGCCCCGTGCCTCCGCAGCCGTGTCGGGGTCGGGTAACGTGCCCACCCTCCTGAAAGACGACACCAAGATGAACATCACTATGGATACGCTGCCACACGAGAGGCTAATGCATTACAAGATGAGCCCTGACTTCAATATCAACCCGTCAGGCATGGACCACATGAATGTGAACCTGGAGCAGCAGTATCCGAGCGCTCCAGAGCAGATGCAAAACCTGCCCTTTGAACCTCGCACGGCTGTTAAGAACTTCCTCGCTGAAATGGAGGAATCCACGGGGCTTTCTAGGAGTGAGACAGGGTCAACAATATCTATGAGCTCTCTGGAGGTACATATGCTCATGTGGATGAAGCACAGAGGATTCAGTTGCACTTTAACACTTTTATGTTAAAATACTCCAAACATCTGTATTGGGGCCCATGGCTGCTTCATAATACTTTCCGATTTTCTGTTTACAGAGAAGAAAGTCACGTTACTCCGATCTGGACTTTGAGGTATGTAAAACCATAATGTTTCCTTCCTTGGTACATGCATCTAGCTTTTTATTCAGAGAAAGGCCATTTTTGCAGTTGTGTTTGTCATTTGATTTACTAGTTCTTGTTGTGCCTCTTAAGCTTATTGGAGTTACACAGCCTTGACTCAGTGAGATTTATTGGCACGCTGTGTAGTTAAGGTAAAAGCAAGGCTGTCAACTGACAAACAGGGCAACAGTTCTCATCTACATTTTGTCCTCCTCCATCTCCTACATCCATTAGCTATATGTTGATTTCCAAAATGTATGCTTTTAAAGTCATTTGCACATTTCACATCTGATTTTTACCACTGGTTTCAGCAGTGATTTTATTGGCTTGCAAACACATAGTCAAACCCCCTTTGGCAGGTTATAGCATTTCCTTTGCAATGTTAAATCAGGCTTTGCTGCATATATATTGTAAACTCTGTCAAAATCAAGGAAACATGGCATCTAGTTTGGCTTGGGGTGTGTTTTCTTTTAGCTTGGGCTTAAATGGAAAATTAGTGCCAAGGTTTGATTACGAGGGTTTCCCTGACACCAACAAAACTAAGAGTGTAGGTTATTCAGCGTTTCAGTGTCCTCTAACCCTAACTTTAATTGCAGTGCTGTTTCCTTTATTTTGGCAGTCACTTGTGTATATGCAGTGACAGGTAGATTTGTTTCAAACCTGGCCTATAAGTAAACTACCATGACACTAACAAATTGAGCAGAGCTGGAGGGGGTGGGGAGGAAGATGCATTTCCATTATTGGCTGTCAATACCAAAAGAAAAACCCTTGCTATTGCAGAAAGTCATGCACACCAGGAAAAGACACATGGAGCTGTTCCAGGAACTGAATCAGAAATTTCAAACCCTGGACCGATTTCGAGACATACCAAATATGGGCAGCATGGTGAGTAACAGGAAACCAGGGGGGTGGCGGTCAGCCAGTGAAACAGAGCAACATCCAAATACTCTATTTAGATACCCGGTGCAGGACACATAGTGTGTGATTGTGCAAATGAGTGGTTATGTAGCTAAAGTACATGCAGAAGTGAACCGTCCAGTAAAGCAGCGGGCCTGCCAGCAGCTGGCGAAGGCCGAGTGACGGGGGCCGACCCTTAAAAGCATTGAAGCATTTTTTCCACGAGGCCAGGGGAAAAAGGACCTTTGGTTTTCTTGTCGCAGTAGAGTGCATCCATTCCAATGCAAGGCCATGAATGCACTTTTATTTACATGCACATTTATCTACTTAGCAACACCATCATTTTTTCCATAAATGCATGGCAGATTATTTAATCTATCAGCATCGTATACAACTTTGACCTTAATGTCGTTGCACTCCTCTGGCGGCTGTGTGTGTGTGTGGGGGGGAAACGTTCCTTTATCACGCTCGGTCCAGAAGTCAGGCTGCTTCTATGAATTAGTCCTGACCTCGCTGCAAATCAAAAGTCTTACCATCTGTCTTCGCACCTGACTACAGCTGCAGACTGTGAGGATATAAGGCTTCACGCGTCTGCCTCACGCAAGCAGCATTTAATGTTTATACTGAAAGCACAAATTGGGTTGGTGACCAAACACATCTGATAAAAGGATATGTCAGTACCTTTGGTCGCATATAATCCCTTTTCAATCAGCCCTACAGTACAATGTAATTCAAGGCCTGTTGCTTAGTTACCAATACAGGATCTTTTGTATAGAAAACTACAGCACATTCTCACTCCCCCATTTTTTCTTTTTCTCTCTCTTTTTCTTTTTTTTTTTTTTTTACCTAAATGAATCTACTGCAGAGCTGGCTGCAGACATTAGTATCCATTTTATATTCCCTGACTGGGAGCAGCTTCTCTCCTTTATTTGCAATAGCATCTTTGGGACTCTCAGTAAGAGCACATTCAGATGAATGGCTCACATATGGAGCCCATATAATAAAGCAGTTTTGGAACTTTGGGAAAACACAGTTCTGCTATGACTCCATGATAATAGCGTAAGCATGTTCACCTTTAATACACTACCATTATCTTTTGTTATTTGATGCTTTCCACAGCATTAATCCATTATTTTCAATTAGAAGTGGGTTCATATATGAGTTCAGATAATGCCCTTTTGAGTGAACTGACTTTCAACTATGTAAAAGACAGAAAAATGGTTTAGCTGCAGAGGATATCATGCCACTAACATCACACCCCACCGGCCATGTTCACAGGACAAGGCAATGCCAAACAAGAACCCATGGGAGAGCTACAATCCAGCCTGTGAGTACCAGAACTACGCCACTATGAATGTACTAGAATCTGACACCAAGGACTCACTGGAGATGACGCCTGCAGAGTGGGAAAAGTGTGTCAACTTACCCTTAGATGTCCAGGAGGGAGACTTCCAAACAGAGGTCTAGAGGGCGGAGAAGGTGAAATGCAAACTAGGAAATGAGGAGAAAAGGGGATGTAATTTGCACTGAACAAAGCAACAGACTTTTCTAACAGCCTTGGCATACATATCTGGATAATACGAGTGTGGCAGGGACATTATGTGCCAATACAATATAAGGACTGGTGAGAGAGAAAAAAAGAAGAAAAAAAAAGGGATAAAAACATCAGTGTTACTTTTTGTATTCTCACTAGTGTACTTAGTGTGGGGCAGCCTGGTGTACAATATTTACCATCATGTGTTTCGAATTATCTTTTGAGGAATTGGCGAAAAGAAAGCGGATTAAAAAAAAAAGGTAAACCTCACAAAGCAAAGACATGCCATGTGGTCCCAGCTTCATCGGGTCTAGTTTTGATTTCCTAAAACTAGACCCGGGAGCACAATGTATATATTTATGCAGGTTTTTAAAAAGTTTATAACAGTCTGTTTGGCCATTACTACACTTTTTACTTTATAATATAAAACATGGGAGGCAAAGAGGATTTTTTCTGTCATATTAAAATGAATGTTTGTCAAGCTACATTCTTCATTGCTTTAAATGCAATAAAGATAATACTCACTTTTATATAAATAATATATTTCACAACTTTATTACTGCAGAATCTGCTTGAAGGATCCCAGCAAGCTCTCTCATCTGCAGCTCTGTATAAAATATTTAAAAACAAAATGTTGTATGGTGTAAATAAACTTTTGTCTACATATGTTTTACTTGTGCCAATTTATTTTAATGAGAAAAAAAATGCCAACCTGATCAAAAAGTTATAGCGAAAAATGTTAACATTTGAAAAGGAATGTAAATAAAAGAGGAAATATGTTCGTACTGCTTCAGAGGTTGTGTCAAGTTTATGGCGTTGGGTGGCTGTGACATGCTTGGTTAAGAGATTAAGATTCGTGCTATAAATTGCTTTTGTTCAATATCCAATTTACTCCCGGCTTGATGTGAACTGTCAAAAAAAGTGCCTCGTGTAACACTGCTGTGGAAGGTTTGACATGGAAAGTTTCCTGCCTCGGCTCATAAACTCATATGAAATTTCTGCATTTGGATAGGAAACATTTAAAGCCTTAATATGGCTCTGTGCCTCCAGAAGGTTCGGCTAATAACGTCTGTTTTCTCAGACAGACAGGCCCAGACAGAGCACTAATGGGGAGAGGCTGTGAGGGCTCAGGGAAAATCTTGTTTGCTCTGTCTGGTGGTGAGTGCCGTACAGCTGAATGAATGGCGTGAGAGCTCCAGTATGTGCCCACCCCCGAACCCAGTCGCCACCTCATCCCCTCCCGGGAAACAGGAGTCCAGCAAAGAGGAGGAGGAGGAGGAAGTGTCAGTGAAGAGCAAGGACCGGAGGCGAAAAAGGGGGGTCCGTCCATTAAACACGAAGACTCGTCTGCGGTTTGATGTCGTCCCAACATAAATTAAGATGATTAAGAGCAGAGCTTGGTCTAGACGTTAATATCTAAATTTACAGTGCATTTCAATTTAGACTACCAGACATAATTAGGTTAATTATATACAGTACTCCAGCCTGTTGCCGGTGCTGTAAGAGTTTTTTTATTCCCTATTAATGAAGCAGCATCCATTACAGTGCTTTTAAACATATTGCCATCTCCCCCTTGCCTGTGCAGGAGGCCCTATTTTTCACACAACGCCCTAAATGCATATACAATAAGTGCATAGCTTGTGGGTTCAAGTATTGAGAGTTCATCACAAAACAGTTTTACAGCCAGAGTGCATTTGTAACCAATATAAAAAAGGCACACTAGATTGTACCATGTTGTTTTATTTAAAGGCCATTTCTGGACTGAATACAGTACTGTACAAAAGTTTTAAACTGCCCCTTATTTCTTTAGATCCAAGGAGCCAGGCTTTCTTGTCATTTTTTAAAGTGGTTTTGAGTGATAGTTCTCCAGGCTTTCTGAAGGTCTTTTTTTCATTCTTTTGTTTTTTTGTGAAGCCACTTAACACTGACCTATGAATCATTCAAGCATATAAAAGCATATTCAAGGGGTGAACCAGTGTTGTGTCTACATAACAGACAATTTATCAAATCTTCAGACACTTTGTTACTAACTGTCACAAAAAGACATCAATTCTTCCAGTTTTTAGCTGACTATGGAACCTGGCAACAAAGTGAATCCAAAGAGCTATTAAAGCAAAACCTGGTAAATCTCGGCATGGTGTGTAGTGTGTCCTTAACAAAATTTGAGGAAACTGTATAGAACAAAAGTAGCAGGCCTAAAATCTACAGCAGATGAACAATATCTCAAAGTCAGCCAAAAAGAAAAAAACCAAAATAAAAACCAGAAAAGACCTGACACTGGACCTGAGAGATGCTTCTGGCCCGTTAGTTGATTCAGCTAGTCTTCACTGAAGCCTCATTAGAAATGCTTTTACTGGAATGGTGCATAATCCTTAAGTAATTCTTATCACTCCATGATACTGATGATGGATGATGGAGTGATGAATCCAAATTTGAAATTTTTGGTTCAAATCATCATCAGCATGTACAGACGAGGTCAGGCAAGAGGTACAACCATATCTACAGCCATCTGTAAAACATGGAGGCTAATGGATGAAATTATAAACACAGAAAAGTACAGTCAGATTTTGATCCACCATGCAAAAACATCTGGAAACACCTTTGTTTGTCAGCATATCAATGATCACAAACACAATGCTGGATAGAAAACACACACAATGGAAAACTATCAGTCATGGATTGGCCTCCCCAGAACTTGGACCTCAACATTACTGAAGCAGAGTGGGATCATTTTCACAGAAAATGCAAACTTCTAAAGAAGAGAGCACATTTGAATGTCGTTTAAGAAGGCTGGAGAACTATTCTTGAAGACTACTTAAAGAAATGACAAGAATACTTGCTTTAGAGAGTTTAGGCTGTCATGCAAATATTGACTTTGACTTTTATGCTTGTTAGAATTGTACTGACTCTGTTATTGCCTTATATACTGTATTTCCATGTATGTTTTAACTTCCAGAGTTAACTTGTGAGCTTAAGGCCTAATGATGTTTGAGTGAGGTGTTCTAAAGACGGCAAGTTTGTGTTTGTGTTGGTCCTCTTTTTATTTATTTTTAATAGTACTACTGGGTGAATAATCTCAGTGTCAAGAATCGTCAAAGAGGAGTTTTAAAATAACAAAAATACAGCAGCTTTAATGCAAATCACTTCGAGATTTCCCCGATTAACAACATTACCATCTGTATTGAGAAATCAAATTTTCAAAAACAAACCCCTCTATTTGTATATGCAGTCCCCAATTTTAACAAGAGGACCATCACATGTTGCCTGTGCCCCACACAAAGCATTTTGTGTTTAAACACTAATACAAGAACAGCTTCTAATGTCATTTAATGAGAAATTACTTCATTCTCTGTGAAGCGTTGCTTTGGCAGAGATTCTCTTTGGCTCAGTTAATGAAAGTAATATGGGTAAGAACGTGATGATGACTTCTAATATTTCACACTTGGACAGTCATTTTGTGAGAATCCTGCAGGGTATTTTGATTTTTTTATACACGAGCTTCACATTGATTCCTGCTCACGCTCCGTGTCTCTGGAAGTGGAAAGTGATGTTATTTAGTTGTTTTTAAATCAAGCTGATATATGTTGACCTGCTGGACGAGCCTTCATTCGATAGTGAGTGGCAGGTCCCACAGGCCCGTGAGAGCACTGAGGTTAACCTGCTTTGGGGTTACAAACACTGAATCAACATAATTACATTGATCCTGTGTCACTTTGCTCTCTGGAGGCATCGCTGAGGGGAAAGGCAAACTGCTCGTCTATCAAGGGCCTTTCAGAGGAGTTAGAGCCCAGAGGAAAGACTTGGGGCCACACAAAAAAAAGGAAAAAAAGTGAAAAATACATCCAGGCAAAAGTTATGAAGGACAAAATCAAAATGAAAAATGGTGCAATGTTTGGACAGTTGTGATATTTAAACATACAGGTCTGTGTGTTGTTTACTTTTCAATGAGCCAATACAGTGATTTGAAAAAAAGGAACTCTACACCCCATGGAAATCATTGGTTATTCTTGAAATATATAAATATTGCATAACTGAACAGAAACACTAACATTTTGCCCACCACACTTTACAGAGGATTTCAGGTTATTCTTCTAAAATGTTAAATGATACTGTGGCCACACTGATTTGTCAATCCACAATCCATATTCCAAAAGTTCTGCTCTTTGCCTGTTTGTGTCAAACTCTTGTTTTAAGTTTCTTTCAGATGGCAAAGTGTTTCTTCCTGGTCTCTTATGCAGGGGAAATTTGTGAAGTGTCTTCCTGCTTGGAGACGCATGTCCTTTGAAACCTACAATTTCAGGAGATGTCTGAAAATTCTGTGATGATTTCTCTCTTTTTTGGTTTCTTGGTAGCCAAGAGTCTTTTCTGAAGACTTCTTAAAGGAAGTGAGCTTCAGGAATAGTTCTGAAGACTGCTGTGAAAACAGCAGATGGTTTGCTCTTGGGTTGAATTTGCTGGTGCAGTCAGTCCTGGACGAATTTGAAATCCACACACTTTGTAGGTTATCTTCATAATAGAGAAATGAGTGGTTTGAAATGATTTGAGGGTATTTTTTAAAAGCCAAGCAAAGGTTTGTCCAACATCTTGGGTTGCAAAAAGGCCACCAGGACCCAGAGCAGACCTGTTAGTCTCTAAGGAGATTATGATCATAATCTGGAATACCTGGCTGTAATTTTTACAGATTTGAAGGTATATTAATTTTTTAAAAAAATTTCTGTGTTATCATGTCGTTATTTAGAAACTTGGCGTTGTTACTTTAGCTCGGGCACCACATATACAGTGCTGTCTTGAGTCATCTCTCATTTCTTTATATTTTGCCAGGAAATAGAGGTGCAGCAATTATGGAAACAATTGCAAATATAACTGGAAATATCGTATATAAGGCAAAAACAGAGTACAATTCTAACAGGTTTGAAATGCAATATTTGTATGACCAACTTTATTCTTCTGCCCAGTGTGAACTCTCTTAGGCAATGACAGTCTTCAGGAATAGTTCTGTGGCTCCACGTTCCAGGCTCTAGGGAGGCCAGTCTATGACTTATATATGACTTGTTTTTTTCTATCAAGGAATGCATTTACTGCAAACTACTGTGTGTTTGGGATCACCATCATGCTGAAAAATGAAGCTGTTGCCAATCAGGTGCTTTCATAATGGAATTTCATGATGGATCAAAATGTGATGGTACATTTTCCAGAGTTTATTATTCCATCAAATGCAGCTCTGAGCCACATCAATCTCTCCAGCATGTTTTTACAGATGGCTGTACACACTCATTGTTGTACCTCTCTCCTGACTGTACATATTGATGTCTGAAAATGATCGGTATCAAGAACTACATGAGTGAAAAAGCAGCTAATGTCCAAAGAAACTTTGAAAGACTTTGAACAACTCAGAAAGCTCGGAGAACTACAGCTCGAGATCACTTAAAAAAATAAAGGAAGTCTGGGTCCTTGGAAGCAAAATATGAAGACTTTTGTGCTGAAAACTTTAAACAACAGTTGCACTGGAAGTAAAGAAAAAAGTTTTGAAAGCTTGTAAAAAAAGAAAACTCTGGAACATTCTTGGGCAGGTACTTGCCATGCACTGTGTAATGCTCTAAGGTCTGTTGTTGTGTGGAGCAGTAAGAGCGATGATGGGTACAGAGGCCCATGACAATAGCTGCAGTGTTTTCTAATTCCTCCTGGTACCTGCAGTTCTCCACAAAATCATATTTGCCTTTTGTGAAAAAAGACCCAAACAGTGGCCAGCTTGTTTGGGTTACCTTTGTGTTTTTTGTTTGAATATTCCAGGTTTGGAAGCAAATATAATAATTTATGCAAGCAAGGATGTAATGAATCGAGAAATTAAGATTTTGTATCTGTCCGACTCTAAAATAAGATTTGATTGCTTCTTTTTGCCATTTTTCTGACAAGTTTATTGGTTTAAATTACAGAATGAGCCCACATTTAACACATGCAAATTATTAAGACAGGGAAATCAAATGGAGATTATAGCAATATATGAACACATACACATATTGTAGACAAAACCAAACATGATCAAATGCATTTGACATGTATGACCTTCAGGTATATTTGATACTGTAGCTCCATGTCAAGATAGTTTTATTTTCCTGCATGAATTCCTTCATTTTTTTATTAAAGTGTTTTCCCAAAGAAAGTTGTGAGTGGAGCTTTGGAAGATGTGCAGCAAAGAAAGAAAAGAAGATGAGACAAGACTGGCTTTTGAATACGAGGGATAACAAGAAAAGTTGCGCTCTAAACAGCGACAGATCCTCTGATCTGACATGTTGATCACACGATCCTTTCTGCTAGGGTCCTCGGGCTCGTGTTTTTGGCTCAAGGCTTAGTTAGTCTATTAGTGAAATGTGGGGGTGGCATATCGTATAATGGCTTAACTCAAAGCAGGCTTGCACAATAGTTATGACAAGGTATGCATACCTCAAACTCTAATTGGATATGCACACAAAATTCCATGCAAATCCATCTGACGCAGTTTTATCCTAATCCAGTGGCGAATGTATTTAAGTGCCACTCTAATTTGATACACGTCTTTATTATGCTAAAACGTTTAATATTGCTGTGGTGGCAATGCAGAATGCACTTTCATGTTTACAGAATTCCTGATTGTTATAAACTTCAGAGTTCCTGCTTGTGTCGGACCACAATCTGATAATTGTCCCAGCATTAGTCAGCAAATACAATAATGTGCTGCACAGTTTTTAATGCTTCAATCCTTTTATATTAAAGACGGACTTTACACTATGAAAGACGTCATAAAATCCACACTGCATGTTTTTTGTAGACATAACATGAGGTATAAGGTGATGCAAAGAACTACACTGCATACATATAGTCAGAGTCGAGCACTGGGCTGTGGAAAGGAGTTGGAAAGAATTGGATCTGACTTATCCTGAAACTTTGAGTGAGTGCTATATGTACTGAGATGTATTTTTTTGTTGTTCATCACCCTATTTGGTTGGTTGTTTCTATTTTGGGAGACCTGAAAGGGCAGGCCAGCAGAGCTTTTTCGGCGCACAATGACCCGAGCATCTTGTTTGGTGTCTTCTGACAGCCCGGCTGCTTGTTGCCTCTGATTCGTGTCGACATGTTGCAGAAAATACATTTTTGGTAGATGAGGTTTTCAGGTTTATCAAACTCCATTATTCACACACCAACCTAGAATTACCAGTGGTGACATTTTGTCTCTCTGGCAAGGAAATTATATCCCCAAATGTGCTGGCACTGTCAAGATGACAGTACAATCACATACAAAATCAGGACATACTACATATTAAACATATGAGTAAATATAGTCAAGATAAAAAGAACGTACAACCTATTTCAAATCTAAGGTTTTACGCCTTATCTGGGCCCTAGAAGGTCTTACAATGAGGTAAATACAACTCAGATAAACTCCAAAACATGACATTTAACACCCTGTCATTATTTATTTAACAAAAACTAAGAACATCCGCAAATCAAATACACATGATTAATTGATTGAGTTTGAGACCCTCTATAAAAGCAGTTTTGGCAGTTTGCTGATAGCTCTAGTCCATCACAGGGCTCGAGCTATCAGTTATTTTAGTAATCAAGTATTCTATGAATTCTTCCATCAATCAAGTAAGCGGAGAAGAAAATACTTTTGCCTTATTGATGAGGAACAGTCGATATTTGAAAGAAATACGGGTTAAAAAAAGGAAATGAACTAATTATAGTGTAAAGAGGGAAACAAGGAGAAAGTAGATATGACAAATTACACAAGAACTGAACTGCATCAGGTCTTATGGGGAGATGAATCCAGATTTGAAGTGTATGAAATGAGGGCAGGCCAGAGGTACAACACTGTCTACATTTGTACAGCACGGTAGAAGTTCTGTCATTGTTTTGTGTTGCATTTCATCCAGTGAGATTTTGTCAGAATGGATGGACTTACGAATGCAGACTTTGATCCACCATGTAATACCATCTGGAAAGTGTGTTATTGGGATCACTGCCAAACACACAGTCAATGCAGCAAAAGCATGCCTTGATACAGAAACACACAATGGAACAATATCAGGCCTCAACATTAATGAAACAGTGTGTGTTCATCTTGACAGAGAAAATATACATCCCACATTTCTCACATATTTAATATCTAGTAATTTATATTTTATACTTTACAAACATGTCATCTGAAATTATTACTGCATGAGGGGAAACATGTAACAAGTATTACAAAAAAAACGATATATTGACATTTGCACATGCATTATTATTTGCAGATTGGTGATTCTTGTTTTAAAGTGGCGTACATAGTTTCAATGAGAACACAAACTGTATGTAAAAAGGCATTAAAGCCATGATGGGGTTTAAAACGGCTTTATTTCTTTAAACACAGGCATCGTTATATATTCAAACAACTTCCACAACCGATAAAGAGCAAGTATACAAATGATGGAGCTTCAGTCATCATCATCACCATCACATCACTGCATCCCCTCTACTGATTCTCACAAAAGGACAACAAACCTAACACGAATATCAAACCAAAAACAACCCAAAACAAAACAAAAACATTTCAAACTCATTCTGGCTGATTTCTGAGCGATTAATTTAGGTTAGCATATCCAGTGTTGTGTGCCCATCATGGTCACACACATTCATGAGGCACAAGCACTTGGCTTCCAGAGTAAATTTATGGTTTTTCATCATCTTCCTCAAACAGATAAGTACCTTGCAAAGATTTTAATATGTATGTCTAAAAGAAGCCCATTAATAGATCTGCCACTTTTGCTGTTAATAAATTCTCAAGTGCAGGCAAAAATGAGAAGTAGTAGTTTCATTAAAAAGAAAGTCACATCCATATTTTTTTATTTCTATCTTTTCTAGTAATTTTACTATTTCCCTACCAATCAAGAGAAGAAAGCTGCTGAACCCATATAATTAAAACCACAATTAACTGAATCCTTGAAAATACAGCAGAGACAATTGGTCCTTTACATTACACACACACACACAGAGAGTGCAGGTATGCAAGTAGAGTAACATTTCACTGTGCATAACGGTCCCAGACTGCCAATAACTAATGCAGCGCATCCACTCGCACTATTTTTAACCTCAGATAAAAATCAGCAAAATAAACTGACAAAAAGTGCTACTGCTGTCAACACTTGGGATTTATTAGTCTTTCTTATACCAATTAGCTTTTCAGAAACAGCTTGTGTAGGTTCGACTGGAATTTTAACTTAATATGTAGATAACCAAACCATGTAAAAGGTCTAGAAAGCATACAGAAAGATTATAAAGCACATTTAGACCTGAGCTCTACACAAATAAAGCTTAGATTAAAAAAAAAAAAAAAAAAAGCATCTATGCTGCTACTCACAAATGTGTGTGCTGAAAAACAACCAATTTATTTCAGTTAACAGTTAACTTTAACTTTAAGGTAGGACTGACTTGGAGAACACTTCCAGTATCCTGTCATTAGTAACACTGACGGAGAAATACAGTTGAGAGGTCTAATTAAGGGGAGGCATGCGTCAACTTCAACCAAAGATGAAATAGGTGTACAATAAAATAAACAAAATATATTTAAGAAAAAAAAAATCTGTATTCATTACTTAATGAAATTGTGCTTTCTAGTCCCTTTTCAGTGTTGGTTATGATATCTATAAACCTACACAAGTGAACAGTGATTCTGCTTTTTCAGTGCACGTATTCATCATCACTGAAGTCTGAGTCATCGGCCTCCACTTCTCCTTCAATCACAGACTTCTTCCCTCTGCAGCAGGACACCACCAGACCAATGAGGAAAGCCTAAAAACAACAATGAAAGCACACATGACAAAATATATCAAGGCTCATTTCATTGCTAATGTGGAAAATATTTAGCTGAGGACTTGAGCGATAAATTCAAAATGCAGACAGTGACATCTCATTCATATCTTTGGACTTACTCCAATAAAAGCCCAGTTCCCAAAGTAGTAGATGGTGCTGAAGAACCAGAACTTGTGAAGGAAAAGATAAGACCTTGTCACAGTGCACTGATCTGAAAAGAAGAAAAGCACAACATTACTGACAGAGGCTATATGCAATGTCTTCTCTCTGTGGCAAGTTTTAAATCAAGCAGTCGCTTTGAAGTATTTGTCTCACAGTATTGTTTGGACACCTGTCGTGTATTCAAATGACAGGCTTGAAAATCAATACTTGACTAATGTGGGCCCAAACGGTTTAGTAGTTTCACTCTAGTGGTTCATTGTTTTTAGGTGAGAGGTGTCTGCATGACACAGATAGGTTCTCTGTGGTCTGGAGCACAATTAAATGTGACACATCTACTGCTGCTTTCTGTTTATAATTGCACAAGTGTATCACTTGTTATACACCTGTGTTATAAAGTAGTCTATATTAACTTAAGAGCTCAACACAGGCTGCTGTTACTACATGGAGCAGGGCCTCGGGCAATTTTGTTATTGTAACTAAAAAAGACAACCAGTCGTCGGAAAAGAGGAAAGCTGTGTCACTGTCAGTGTGAATATGGTTCAGCCAATGAATAAAACTGGAATGAAATGTAACATTTAATAGAGTATATCCACTATAACACACTGAAACCCCAAAAGGCAAAAGCATGGGCCCACAGAGGACACCAGCAAATGTGAAGACAGTGAACCATAGGTTATGGGTTATGCATGTAACCCCAATTCTCTGATGACGCAAATTCAGGCTCATGACTGTGTTATAAGTAGACATTTCAGGCACTTCAGATCTTTAGATATGAATCCATCACTAGTCTGGTCACCAAATATGCAGTGATTCCTAAAGAACCATTTCCAGCTATAAGAAGAACAAACCAAAGAATACAAACTGGACTATCTTTGTATTTTGCACCAGGAACCATGAAGTGTCAAGTTGACGAGTTTGAATCCAGTATCTTAAATTGTGCTCTGAAATGTTTCGTACAATTCAGAGATCTAAGTCATCATCATTTCTACATCCACTGACAAAGACACGGCCTATGTCCATATAGAGGTAAGGTAAGGTTAGGTAAGGTAAGCCATAGAGCAAAGCTTCTTTGAGTTAAAAGATGACAGTCGATTTCTTTGAAATGACAGCAGAATGACTAAGTGCAGGGGGAAGAGAGGCATATTGTTCAAATGACGTTTCTTAAGACAGCTCAGGCTGTGCAGCATCTGATATTAAATGGATGTATTTACATAGATGTATGGAAATATGTAAATTTCTTTATGTATAGGTAATTGTGTAATGACTTTACCTTTCTCGCCCACTTGACATTAAATCAGACTGTGTGGCCAATGAATGACATCCCCTAATTAAAGCCACAGAAAACCTGCCAAACACCTTGAAACATTGTTTGCAAGTGTACTTTTTATCCCCTTAACATCCGCCCACTTTTATACTGAACAAAACTAAAAGCTTGAAAGCACTTTGTTTGTTATTCTCTTATGATGAAAACACAGCCCAGCACATAGTGATTCAACAAGTATGTGGCCTCGGAGATGACAGAAAACATAAGAAACCACCATTTTGCTGTGTACCTACTGTTATTACAAAGTAAAAACTGCTACGGCTGCTTCGTCTCTGGTATTTGTATCTTAAAATGGTTTATAGCCTTCATATCTTTGCTTTGAATCGATGACTCAATGAACGGGCCTGTGCCATTTCAAATACACTGGCAGAATTTTCCTTGAGTGCCGTAGAGTGTTAAGAATGAAAAGGCAGAAAGTGCTCACACAGATATCGATTTGATTTCAGTTTTTGTGTGCACTGCACTTTTGCCAACTACTGTGTAAAAACTGATAAAGATGCATTTAAGAGGATCATCTATTTACTTGTAGTGCATTAAAGCACCCATTCATTATGTGTATGTGTTACTGTAGCTAGCAACTTAAAAGCAACACAAGTTAATTTGTGTAGTGCATTTCTTACACAAGGGCAACTCAAGGTGCTCTCACTTAAAAATTAAATTAAAAAAAAAAGAATTACAACATTAAAATGCAAATGAAAAGAATAGAGAAGAAATTAGAAGAAAAAACATTAGACACGAGGATTGAAAACAAAGGAGTGCCAGATGGTTGATGTTGAGCACTGAAGGGTGAGTCAAAGGAAGTGCAGAACATAAATGTTTTAGTGTTGATTTCAAACAAGGCTGAGTTTCGAAAGTGGAAAAGACTAAAGAGGTTAAATGCTGCACAATAGTAATCCACTAAATGAACCAATTTAAAGCTGCCACTTCAAATGTATCAGTTTTCTGGGAGAACCTTTTTGTCCCAGCCTCGACAGAAGTAAGCAAACCTCAACTCTGCAATGTTCCTCAAATGACATTTTATTGCGGTGACCAAAGGCAGCTCAATCATTATTGACTCAGCACTGTGATCATGAATATAAAGCACATCAAAATCAAAAGCCCCAGGAAAGAAACTCGCTTATTGCTTACATAATCCAATTGCCTTCTCTTTTCTGTCGAGCTGCTCTTTTCCTTATGCTGGTGACATCACCTTTGAGCTTCAGCTCCCCACTTTTTGAGTGAACTGATACTGTTATTGATCCGACTGCCGCAGACAGCAGAAATATTATAAAAGTCTTAAGCTGAGTCATTTAGCCTTTATGTGTATGAATGGGTATTGGCAGGCGTGGTAAAATGCTGGTGACGTCAAAAGTAGAAAGTGCCAATGATATGCATGCTATGTCTGGGTCTCTTCTTAGCTCCACAATTGTTTTGTGTGAAAACACAGTAAGAACAGATCGCATTTATTCATTAGCTTAGCCATGCACACTTAAGCAATAAAAACAACAAAGTATATATGGAAATACACTCCTTTATAGGACTTGCATCATTTCTACAGAACAAGGCAAGAGAGAGAGTCCCAAAAGCTGAAGTCTGGCTATGTTAGAGAGCCATCTGGAGCATTAACGCTAACCCTGCTGTGCTGCTCCTATCACACTGTTTCTTACACAGCTCTTCACACTGACTTGAAACGTATGAACAGTGCAATCAGACCTACACAAAGCTACATGACATCAAGGTCCACAGCAATAACACAGTCTTTTTGATTTTTTCCATTAAAGTCAATACTTTTAAAAGCTTTCCCTACCAGAGTTCGGTGGAAAAATTCAGCTTAGTGCTGTTTCATCTATAATACAAATGAGAAGACACAATCCCACAGGAGTTGTGATGTGCAACAAGAATCAGCTTTCACTTCACCAGGACCAGGAGATAATAGAAGAAGCAAGTCTTTCTTCATCACTGTGACCCCACTCTTTTGCTCCACTACCTCAGCCATCTGTAGCTCTCCAGCTGCTTACCAGAATTGCAGGGCACTGAGTGGGATCTACAGATGGTTCACAACAGTGGTCTGCCTAAATATATTATCACGTACACCACTGACCAGCTTCACCTTGAAATCATTACCGTTCTCTGATAAGAGTATGGGGCAGCCAGGTAATTTCACCCTGACTCATGATACCCGGGTGAGTGCTGCCCGGTGTAGGATGATGCATTATGCATAACTTTCGTCTGTGCATCTGTGCAAATACATGCATAGTACTCTGCACACACAATGTGCTCTTCCAAAAGGTTCTTGATCAGCAAGCTCTTGTGCCAAAACCGTATGCTTTTACTTTCCATCTAAAGTCCTTTGAGAATACTGCCATTCCTTCAGCAGAACTATTTTCACATTTCTGGCTTCACTTATTAGTGTTGTGCGTAAGAAAAAAAAAAATCACCAGAAACATCTTTTGGCAGTAGACAAAAAAAAAAAAGAAATCAATTTGAGCAGTGATCAAGTTCCACAAAAAGATAACACACATAACCTAACTTGACCTCACCAAAACTACTGATCATACGAACTAAAACCAAAGTGAGAAACAAACTGTTTTTCTAAAGCAAAGGACATTAAATTAAGTTCTCAAATCAAGACGAATGCTAGAAACTATTACTTTTTAAGAAAGAAACTGTAATTATTTTTACACATTTAGCTGAGATAAAGGGGTATTGGGAGCATCAGGTACAGTCAGGTATTAGATGTAGAAAGCTCAATCTTCTCTTAGCTCTTTTTTTGTGTCTCTTCCAGCCCTGAAGGAAACAGCTGGCTGCTAAATGCCCCACTACAATCAACAGGTCTATAAAAACTGGGTTTATTTAAAATTTTCAATTAGGATCACTTTTAAGCAAGGAGTAGCATTTTAATTAAGCGTCTTTAAAGCTCAACCTCTATCAAAAAAGTTATTGTATTTCCATCAGTTAATAGTGGAGGTCTTTCTGAGCAATACCAAGCAAATATACCCTTTGAAAAGTGATTTTCTTTCCTCCTATAAAAGGTAAGGGGTGTCTGTGGATTACAAAATGGGCATTTTTCTTTCAGGAGAATTACTTTTGATTGACATATTCCATTGTAATGCAAATTGATGATGATCCCATTGATGGAAAGAAAATTACTATTAATTTGAGTTGGGGTTGAGGGAGTCCTGTTGAAAATTGCTATGGTACCTGACATCTCAGAGCTAACACGACGCAACCAGCCCCCTCCCCAACTCTTTAAAACAATGCTGTGCAAACAGGGAAGTTGCTAGGAAACAGACAGGAGTCTATAAGTGTACAGTTTGATCTCTAAGATTCAATATAGGAATAATATGATACGTCTTTCAAGGTGAAAACCCAGCTTTATGTTGCTATTAAATGAATTAAGCTCACGCTGCTAGAATTTTACCCGTAATCACGCAGAGAAGCTCACTGATAAATTGAGCCACTGGGTCAAAAGCAAACCTTCGACTGGATGTATTGATATTAAATGTGAAATATACTTTCCTTGCTGCATAAACATGTTTTTAACGTTTTGATCTGTTCTTCTCCACAAGTGTGTTGTTTTGGTAAGAAATTCAGTGAGCTGCATTGGGTTCAAAGTTATTAAAATCACTGGTCAAAGTGTCCAGGGAATGCGTGTAACCACAAGCTGAGTTTCCTGAATTGATGACGTAGGTGTTAACATGACTGCAAAAAACAACAGTTAAGGACATTTAATCCCTTAAGTGAGGCAGTCATTATTATAAATGGACAAGAAAGAGAAATATGTGATGGGTTGGCCACAATAAAAATCACTGCATCAATAAGTGACATTGAAGGTTATTTAAATAGCCCAACCAATCACATAAATGTCAGTCACACAAATTAAAAAAAAAAAGAATAAATAATGAAATTCTAATTATCCAAAAAAGGCTTGTGTGCGCACATAGACTCACAGAAAACACAACAAAACCACCAAAAATAACAACAAACAAAACTGACTGGGAGTAGTATTTGTTGATGGTTTTAGATGCATATCAGAATTTATGATCAAAGCAAAGCCCCCTGCAGAAGTAGCAGCATGAGCATCATAGAGGTAAGACTAATTTGACAGAGCAGCTGAAAGTTCTCTGTGTTTCAGCCAGGCTTCATAAAACCTATAACTAAAACTGAACAGGGAAAGTTGCAAAAGTTCAAGTTTGTGCCAGGGCTTGTGAAATGTTACAAATATAAGATATAACACACACCCATTTTTTTAAAACCCTAAAATGCCTTTACTTCCTGTGTTAAATTGGATAATCAAGAGAACTTCAAGTTTCAGATTATCTGGCGCCATGGCAGCTAAATCCCGAAGATTCATTTCCATTACGCTGAGTAAATGAGTAATGGCATGGTAATGACCTTAGAGTACATAATGGAGAGCCTGGCACTGAGCACCTGCTCGCCAAGATGTTAGTGTCATTACCCAACTGTGACCAATCGCCCAATCAGTCACTAGTTTGACTTCTACCCTCTTTTGTCTTAGCTGTCTTGATGTAATGTCATACTGTGGGTTATTACAAAGTGATGCAGTTCCCGTGCCTTGTGATGCAAATTTCTACCAAAGGGTATTGCCATAATTTTTTCTCTTATCATTATTTTTACATCAACCAAAAGGGCTTTTAAATCCCAAGAAAAGATACATGTCTCCATATCTGTGCTTGAGTTCATACTAGATTAAAATTTCAAGAATAAGGAATTTGGACACAACTGGCAAATTCTAGGGAAATTTCTCACGATGGCACCATAAATTAAAGAACAACTTTAATGCCTTTACTATTTACTAATTATTACTATAACTGTTACTACTGTTTTGTCAACAACAGCATTTCTCAATTCCCAGATAAAAGTATTAACATGGTATGAAAAACAATGAAGAACCAACAGTTTACAAGGTGAGCACATTTTTTAGATAATGAATCAAAACGGGTAAGTTTTAACAGAACTCATTTTTTCAAACTATGAAGTCTGCTGGAAACTTGCTTTTGTCAGCTTTATAGGCAAGGCACAGTTCCTCTCCAACAAGTCTATATCAATTACGGAAAGAGCACCGATCTCCTGAGTCTTCTCTCTGACACAAGACTCTACCTTCCTACACCTAACTCAAGCGTCAGATTCTTCTGGTGGCTGTCCTCTGTTTTGTGCATACTCAAAGTTTTTCAGACTTTCCCAACTTTTGCAATGATTACTATTTGAAATGTAGCAAATGGCTAAATGGCCAATATAAGCTTTTTTTGCTTCAACTTCATCATTATGTAGCAAATGTTAGAATAATGCAGTGGGTACAGAATAAAGACCATCAGCGTTGGTCATGTCTGTGTCACCCCAAAAATATTTTACCATACATTATGTGGAGCACATTTTTGCTCAGTGTGACACCCTGGAAAAACATAAATTGTGCAAATCAGATAAATGGAGGCTCTCGACTGTTTGCGCTGCATGTAGTCACCTTTCCACAACTACGCACTGTCTAGGGGCAAATCAAATACTATCTTCTTATAAACAAAAGGGATATTATCTAAATGGCAACATAATTATTTTTTTTTAATCATACAGTCACTTTTTTTTTAACTGTTTAAGCTATTAAGTGTCTGATTGCAGTCCCTCTCAGTCACATGTGTTATCTCTGCTTGACACTTCCTTCGCCTCATGGTAGGTGGTACAACGGCTGTTGTGAAAGCAGGAGCCATTTACAAGATGGCAAAAAAAGAACTCATTTTACTAAGCTGGTCAAAAGACAAATTACAAATCTTGCCAGACTACTAACTCCAGCAATAACGACACCTTTAGTATAACAGTGCTGAAGAGTTCCAAAAAAATTATGAGATAATTCTCACAACTAATCAGGAGCTCTATGGGTCATTTATAACGACCGCACGTCACACTGGAGCACCTCATATGTAAGAAACCAATTGATGTTTAGGCCACTCTTGTAAGAACTACCTGAACTGCTGCTTTACAAAAAGTGTAAAAACCGCACATTTGGACCATTTTTTGTGAAAAGCAACAACTCAGGAACACCGACAACAAATTTCATACTTTAGTTGCCAGTTGTGACAAAACTTCTTAAGAACTTTAACAGAATCAAATGATGAGGCAGGATGTTTTGTCATAATTACATTTCTGCTAAATTCCAAGCAGTCTGGCATGAAAGCATACCAAACATGTATTCATGATGATGGTGCTTGAATATATTAATAATACTGGCTTCTCTACCAAAATACTTATGATGTATTAAAAGAAACAGTGATATGTTGACATAATAATGCTAAAGATGAATTGATTGATTGATCTGATTTTTCTGACATTCTGTCAATAAGTGTCATTTTATTTTTGGGTTTACTGAACATCACAAATGTCGGCAAAATTGAATAAAAAAAATAAATAAATAAAAAAAAAAAATTATATGACATATTGTTTGTATTTATTTAAAAGCAAGCTGTAAGGATAACTTGACAGCTTTACTGTTCTACATGATAATGCATAAACTGATATAAATCTATATTATCCTATATGACAAATCAAATGCAATATGTCTGTATTTGATTTGTCATAAGAGCAGGTTTTCTAAAAGAATATTTTATTAAATTTTCTGTTGTACACTTTGGGCATGGATGTAATAGTCATTTTATTCTGGCACCTACATGAATTTCAGTATCTCAGACACTTAAATGCTACATGTAGGTGTATATAAACATTAAATAAAATGAACAGATGAATGTGTTCTTAGGGAAAAGCCCTCAGATGCAGCAATATGACTTTATGCTTGTTTGTTAGTATATTAATATTGGCTGTAATAAAAAAACCAAAATAGGTTTTAGCAAGAGCCAAAGGAAATCAGCAGCTAAATTAATGTGTGCAGTTTCCCAGCATAATAGAATATTGTTGAACAAATGGTCACAATATTCCACAAATTGAGTGTCTTGTGGTACCATCTGATTTGCAGCTATAAAGATATACATAACTTATCTTTTAGTAATGAAGTAAACAACAGGAGAATGTGCTCCAGAATCATGATCATAATTAGAATCATAACTGTTAGAGGTGGGGAAGAAGAACAAACATTATTATCTGAAATACATACAATAAAAAAAGCTATCGCCACTTATTTTGAACAATATTCTTTGATAAGCATAAGTATTACTGGGAGATTTACAGATACCTAATTACTGTATGTCAGCAGGTGTAAACAAATGGTTTCAATGGATTTATTGGATATAACCTGTTTAAACATTAAATATAAGCAATCAATATAAGCATTGTTTGTTATATGTAATTATATATATATTTATATTTCAAACTATGGTAATTAAATAGGTGTTTGAATGTTTACCTTTGATATGAAGGAAAACATTGTAACATAACTTAATTTCAAATATGAAATCATCTGTCTTTATATTCCACATAAAAGTATTGTGTGTGATCCTACTAGTTATTTCTCTACAAGGCTTTCCATTTTTATAAGCAATGATCTTAACATGGCAATGATCTGCCTAATGAGGTTAGAATAATAAATATTTTGTAATTGAGAGATAACTTCTCACACAATGACAATTGTGAAACCACAGCCTTTAACAAATGCCATTTCCTCTAGTTCAGTGCATTTGAGCCACACACATGCTCTAAATATCATTTATATAGCTCCATAAATAATTACTCCCAAAAATAACTCCAAACACATCAAGTACCATTTAATAAATTATATAAAAGCTTATGATAATAATATCACTAATTTGCTGTTAGATTAATGATACTTGATTGTTAAAAGAATTTCCCTCACTTTGGAAAAGATCTTGATGCTGCATGCATCTGAAAAATTCAGAAAACAGCCTTCTAGAAACAGCCAGATAAGTGATAAGCTGATGTTAGCTCATATCATGTTGAATCGGAGCAATTACAGACACGGTTTTACATTTACTTAAGACTACTATAAAATTGTATTGTAGATAGATTGTAGAACATTATAGAAAAAAAAACTGTATATGAGCAAAAACTCCTATTTAGAAAGGGTTTAGAAAGGTCTGTGTGCTCCTGTGTGAGGTTTCAGGTACTGGCACAGACTTTGTTGTGTGTGCAGAGAAAAGCAGGTTTAACTGTAACAATTTACTTTTCCCCAGAAAAAATGGACTTTGAGGATTTAGCTATACAATTCTGGGGTAGGGTCTAAAAGACCATAACAGTGAGTCTGAAAGCCATTTTTCCTGTCATGCTACTACAGTTTAGGGCGTACTGTAAAACAACACTATTTTTGTTTTGGAGAACAAAAATAGTATTAAGACTATTAAGGTTAGAGTAGATGAGGAATGATAAAAGGCACATGTGTCAGGTATGTTGAAGAATGAAGTAAATTTATGATCTTGTTTGTTTTTCTTTAAACCTGCGTCGAAATGAAAATAATTCCTTTTCTGTCTGTTTACTTGAAGCCTTCAATGCTATGTTACCCCATTCAAGACAGATGTTACTGTGGATCTGCATATATGTGGAATAGCCAACTAGCTAGATAGATTGTTATCTGTATCATAAACAAACTTATTACACAACGTTCACACATTTCTACAGATGTATCTTTGGTTTTACACATCATACAAAGTATCCCCTTCACTACCAACAGCAGCCTGACATGAGCATTTATCACATGAATAAATAAACATAGTAGAGCTTATACTTATGTGCATGCACACGTTGGTGTATTCATGCCTCCTTTAGTGAATTAAACATTTGCATGTTGACAGTAAGACACTACCTACTGCATTAGTAAACATTTGTTCTTGGTATTATTAATTCTAATACATAATGAATAGTGATAAAGATTACTGAACAGTGTTCTACATTATATAACTTGGTCACACACACCGTCCTTCTGTTCCTCTAGCATGAATTCCACGTTATGAGCAATAAATGTTTCATGTTGTCTTGTAGGTTCTTTAAGCATCTCACGATTGGAGCCAGCGCTACTATAGTGTGGTAGAAATGACGAACTTACCCTCAGGTGCATCTGCATCACATATCCTGGAGGTGTTAATAGTTGTATTCCCAGATGTAGGACCTGGTGATGGCATCTGAAACCAAAAAACAAAACAAGAGTGATGTACGTGTTTACTACAGAAACATTAAACACTGCAGTACACAAATATTTTGGCATTTTATGAACATGGAACTGTCTGAACTATCGTCTCTAAGAATTTATAAGACTGAATTAGTACAGATCATCAACATACTTTATTCATATATTATCGGCTGATTTACATTATGCAAAGTAAAAACAAGATGATTTGGGTCCAAAGGACTGTAAAAGTTGTAATAATATTAATCTAATTTTCCTGCAGGTATACACAATATATAGCTATATCAGACATATGAACCTCTGTTAACAATGACAGTACGGTGACAATGCATTTAATAATCAACACAGCTCTGTAATTAATTGAAGAAATCGACTAACTATCGAACTAATAATGAATAAAAGAATTCCTACCCTTAATTCTCAAAACAAAAATTTAATTTGTATATTCTATGTTTAATTTATGTCAATTTTAGACACAAAAATAAAATATTTTTTGGTCCCTAATCCTGCACTTGGGGACATTTGCAAAAATCCATCCAATCAAATGCGATTTGGGGTGATTATCTAACTCCACCCATTATATAAAACTGCACGTGACCATGTGGTGCGCAAGGAAGGTAATATTAGAAATGTAGTGTTTTGATTTAAAAACCAAAAGGAAAAAAAAAGAAAGCAGCAAGTGTTAATTAATTTTGCTCCAGTTCCTCCTCCTGGTCTAACAGCCCAGATGAGGAAAAGTCTAGAGGCAACTAACCCTTTACTGCTTCTTAACTTGATACTTCTCAGCCTCAGCGCATGCATTTGCTAAGCTCTGTCCACTTTTTAAGCAATTTAATCATATCTAAACGAGGAACCTAACAGAAACAAATGTGGGAGCTCATCATGATATTGATCACAGAAGAATTCAACCAGTCCTATTCAATATTTACTCTAAACTGTATGCATCTTTGATATATGGGGTGGCTGTAGCTCAGGTGGCAGAGCAGGTCAGCCACTAATCAGAAGGTCAGTGGTTCGATCCCAGGCTGCCTCCTGGCTGCATGCCAAATATCCTTGGGCAAGTTACTAACCCCATGTTTGCCTACTGGTGGTGGTCAGAGGGCCCGGTGGCGCCAGTGTCCGGCAGCCTCGCCTCTGTCAGTGTGCCCCAGGGCAGCTGTGGCTACAATGTAGCTTGCTATCGCCAGTGTGTGAATGGGTGAATGACTGAATGTAGTGTAAAGCGCTTTGGGGTCCTTAGGGACTAGAAAAGCGCTATACAAATGCAGGCCATTTACCATATAATGTGATATCAAAATTTAAAAGAAAAGAACAAGAGGATGTTTCAGTAAAACAACACACCGGTTCATTTAAATTATGTTGTTTAAAAGATTTTTTTTTCTGATAAAGTGTAGACGCAAGGGTGCATCTAAACCACCTGCGTACACCCACACAGCGAGAAAGAGCAGAGCTACATTAGATCACATGGAGAGTAGACTGTCAAACAGCAAAGCCACATAGTCTAATATAGAAAGACGGAACTGAAAACGAACAAGAGTCTAAAAGCCCCGCTGCCAGCCTGTAGAGACCATGCTGCTGCCTACACCAAACTGAACCAAAGAGGTTTGAACACACTGACTAACTGACACTGCCATCGTTAGAAGCTCTCATCAGGGAGAGTGAAAACAAAGAAACACACAGGAATGGACATGAATTTTTCCTTACCTGTACAAGGTATTTCTGGCTGCCATACATGACATATTGTGGGGCTAGACTATAGATCATGTAGCTGGTGTGCAGAACGATCAAAAGAAGAATCATACAGAGGAAGAGGAGAGCCTGGGGGCGAGTTTTCTTAGGTCTTATTTTGTACAGCTGTAAAAAAAAAAAAAGAAAAGAAAAAAAGAACACATTATCATGTAGTTAACTGGGCATTTGCAAAAATTTAAATACATAAATAAGGCATTTTCTTACCCTTATCCAGAAGAACCAAATGCCCATGTTACGAATGCCGGCCATGGATGTGAGTACGAAGTACACTGTGATGACTGTGATCAGGATATAATCCAGTGGAAAAACCTGTGACATCAAAAACAAGTCAGCTACCGTATAAATCTTAAATGCACAACAATAATTATTGCATCCAGAGCCAAACACTTAGGATGGTAATCTTTCAAGGAGCAACCAGTAAAAATGGGTAATCCCACAATATCTGATCAGCTCCAATAAATGCTAACCATATCTATCCTGGTTAGTCTGCAGCACATTCACACACCAGGAAAACATCTGAACATCAACAACTGTTATGCTTTGCAACATGAAGTGTTCAGACTGGCAAGTTTAGGTATTTAAACCAATTTAGCAGTCATGTTTTGCCAAGCTGTGTGGTGTGTGGTCCTGTCTTTAGCCTCGTCAAAGCAGCTGCTTCTTTTACAGCTAAATGAAGAGGCAAATAAGCATAAATGGTCCAAGTACCAGGAACTGGTAGATCAGTGCAGGAGGAGAGGCTGTATGGTGCGGTGTGAGCTGATTAAGGTGCAGCTTTTTCAGTCACCGGTGCTGCAAAAAAGAAAGCCATCATGTCCACTCTGGAAGCTGCAGAGAGGGCCTCCAGATGGCTTTCAATGAGGAGGAGTGATCCTTTCGCCAATGCTGCTGGGAAACAAGCCAGGGTCTGAACAACCCTTGCTGGGTTTCCTGAGTGAAGGTGTATGATGCTGAAAAACCTGGAAACTCAATGACCTATCACTGACGATGTGTATTGTGTATCCTAATTTATTTCATTACAAATTAGCACTGACCCAAAAATCAGTTTAATGTGTTTAAATTTCAGCACACTGAAGCACATACTCCCCAAGTTTTACACAACATCTCAAGTTCATTTAGGAGAGACCAGTGATAAAGCTTTTAAATGATGCTTCATTGAGGTTAATGATGACAGAAACAAAAAAATATGGATTTAAGCATATCTTAATTGAGTATAATCACTATTCCAACGTGAGAGATGATAGGATACTCACAGGTTGCAAGGCTAAAAGAAGTTCATTCAGAGGATTGGTTAGGTTGGTGCCAAAGATTATGAACCCAGAGCTGATGCCAGCCGAGTGGAGAGCTTTATCCAGACTGAGGAGGAAAAAAACAGAGAGAAAGAAAAAGAAGAAATAAGGGTATCAATCTCCAGTATTAAACTTTAATATATAAGGTTAAATGAAGCAATTGCACTGTTTATTTTGGTACATTTTGGTCTTACAAGGCACACACTGCAAACTGTATTTTGTGTTACAGGACAAATCATAACTTACTTTGAAATGAAGAGGGCAATGGTGAACAGCAACGCAACCAGGATAAAGAATATGCCTAGTAATATCTGCAAATCAATCAATCAAAACAGAGAAACAAAAATAAATAACTACAACAAAATACCAGGATACAGGATTTTTAGAAATGACTGCTATAGGAGGGACGTGTAATCACAGTGTGCCCTTGTTTGTGAACTGCATTAAAAGCTGCATTTAAATAAAATGTGTATTTTTAAAGACAGCTACTTAGTCAGCAAATATAACCTTTCTACCATGTCTTTTGTCAAACAGAGACCATATGGCATAGCCAGCCACAGTTTGGCACTGTCGCTCAGGGTGACAGGGGGAAGCAATGGCACAGCTGAAGCAGAGTTAGGAGGCTGCAATCAGGGAGGAAAAAGCTGGCTGATCAGATGAACGTAGTGGGAGGGGAAAAAAAGTGAATCTAATGCTGATCTTCATATCAATAGTTAGACCAAATTATACCAAATTATCTGAGATAAACCCCTTGCAGCAAAATATTAATTAACATACTGATGACAGACTTAGGAGAGAAGCAGGCAAGACGGAGAAGAAAAACATAATTTAGTTTAATTTTAAAAAAGTACAGTAATCTTTTTATGAAACTGCTACTCTAACCAAGGAAATATCTAAAAAATGAGTTTACATGTATTAAATGATAGTAAAGTTATTAAAACATTAAATAAGGCACCTGCCATATATATATATATACACACACACACTTTTTTAATAAAACCTCTATAGATAGGTGGCACAATTTTTCACCCTATTATGGTGCAAGTTGCTTACCTAAAAAAAAATTTAATTGCTTGTTACATTTCTTGCGCGATCAAAAGAGAGTAACTATTGTGAGCTCCACGTCCTCACGCACTGATTTTAACTGTCAGTGTTTAACATGCTTAGTGAGTCATTTTCGCTCACTGTCGGTGTTGGTATTAAAAGGACAGCATGTGTCTGAGGAACAGTGAGGCTGAAATCGCAATCATTTGGCTTATCACTCTACACCAGTCTCTCGGTATACAGTAAATAAATCTCCCAACTCATTACTGTTTAAATTTGAGTCTGGGGACTATCATTAGCAGCAACCCCCCTGGTTAAAGACAAACTGTTACAGACACTGGTTTAAAATATTTGTTTGAGCCTGCAGTGCAGTTAAGTACTGAAAAATGAACAGCAGTAGGAAAAGTAAAATGTGAAAGAAGGGAATGATGCTTGAATTTATTTTATCCTTAACATATGGAAAAGGCGTTAAAAGTGAGGGGTCTGCAGGACTGTAACTGGGCATTACCACTGATAAGTCATGTGGTAATGCAGAGTAATAAGAGCACATTAAGCATGTAAGCCATTCATATAGGCACAAAGTACATTTGTGTGCACGTGCTGGCTGCATAGGTTGAAATATGAACAGAAGTAAGTGGATATTCTTTCAGTGAGTTATTACAATAGCACTGCAGCCAGCCACATAAGTCTTTTATATCAGTTAAAAGAAGAAAAAATGTTTTCTATAACGTGGGAATAATCGAGAAGGAAATATACGACAACGAAAATCTGTTATCAAAGTCTTTTGATCTTTTTCAGTAATGTTATCAACATTCTTGTTACTGTATTTCAGCTGCAGTTCAATAAAACTATTAGGAGTAAATACTTCTGCTGCTTGAGGATTTGCAGTATTGTAACTTTATATTATACCTTTTATTCAGACCCTCCACCATTATGTTTAACAAGAATAATAACAGTCATAAGTCTGTTATGCAAAGCCATTTTCATTGTGAGAGCCACTGCGTTGTCTAAAAGTCCAGTGAAGTGTATTTATGCCATTTTCAATAGCTGT
Source organism: Pundamilia nyererei (assembly GCF_000239375.1). Taxonomy (NCBI): domain Eukaryota; kingdom Metazoa; phylum Chordata; class Actinopteri; order Cichliformes; family Cichlidae; genus Pundamilia; species Pundamilia nyererei. The sequence goes on along the minus strand of NW_005187474.1, from coordinate 1,865,159 downwards.
TTCTGCCAATTGTTGATTAAAAAAAAAGCACACACAATAAATGAGTGGTTTGGAACAAGGATATATTATTAAGGATTGGTAAGAAAACCTAGCCGTGCGGGATTCTGGCTGAATTTGTGATTTATTTATTTTTGCCCCCAAGTGACTGCATAAAAAGCCAATGTGCTTTTTATTTAACTTCAAAAAATTATTATAAAGCACTTCTATTCAATACCATGAAAAACTGCTCAAATGAAATGTATGTAATTGATCAGAACTTTGAGGCACTTTGAGTCTCTACATTATGCTCATCAGTACATTGTGTCTGGATGTTTTGTACTGGGCCAGTAATGTTGGGACCAACATGTCCACTGGTAGCCAAAAAAAGAAGAAAAAAAATACGAAAAACAATAAAAAGACAAGTTTCTTGGTTGCTTTGGTCTATCCCTTGGGTACCATGAGATCCTGCCTGAGAAATATGAGACTCCCTGAGAGACTTCAGAGTAAATTAGGTGAATAGATTTCCTGTGGGAATCATGTAACTATGCGGTTGTGTAAAGTAGAACTCAAAGTAAATCTAGAGCAGTTCAGATTGGAAATTGAGCACAAAGAAATTGTTTAGGAAGAAGTAGTTGAAGGTGGCTATAAAAATACAAACACAAAAATGATGTTTTAAATGTATTACACAAGCTAGAGCGGGTTTTTGCAGTTTCACCTATTCTTAATCTCAAATATCAATTAAAAGAAGCACTGAATAAATACAGCACTATCTATGTTAAATAACCCTGTCTGTATGCTTGCATTCAATACACACTCATCAGCATAATTTCCCTTTGTACAGAATACTTTGGAGAACATAATTTACTTTTGTGAATGAGAGCCAATTCCATAATGGACACTCACCTTGAAAGGTCTGAGAGCACTGCCCACTTTAGTGCAGCAGTTCCTCTCTGCAATTTCCAGGTGTCTCCCCCTGCGCCGGAGGACCTGTAGTTTGCCCTCCAGCTCCTGCAGGTTGTTTCTATCCCTCGAGGACAGAGGACGTCCATCTTGGCACTGACAAGACGACCAAAAGATATCCCAAATGCATCAATGATCGATATTATGCGGACTTTTGAAACTACACTACACTGCTGGAAGTTTTAATGAGAACATTGAAAAATGTAGATATCATTTTATCTGCAAAAATATGATTTTAATAAATATTTACAGTCAAGTGAATGAGTATGTAGACTAAAAATAGTGGGAGTATTATATAAATGCTGTTTTCTAAACATTCTCAAAGCATATACATACTTGTAAATGTATATCGCTGTATCATATTTAAACTACTGCTCTCACAATATGAAAGCAAACTGTGCGTGTTTTGCATTAACCTTCTTGCTACTGTGAAAATAACCTTTAATGCTGCCAATACCTGGTTTTTAACAAGTGCATTTATGCAAGGGACAAATAAGGAATGATCTGGACTATTGTTTATACTTCATGTTGCAATGAGCAACTAATAGATGTCTACACTTTCAGTATATGTGGCCTCCAGCTGGGAAGGTGGTTGACTAAAGCAATGTTACCCACACATAACAGAATTCAAAGACAAAGGGGCACATATGAGATAGAAAAATCCAGAATGATATTAAAGAAAAAACAAATAAAAACAGCATTTGATTTCATGTTTACTAAAGTAAATCTTTTAGGCTTAAATAACTCTTTGTGTCTTCTGATGGGACTCACCTTGGATTTTAGCTTTTCAATCTGATGCTCAACATCATCAATGTCCTCAGTGTTCTCCAGGCGTTCATACTTAACACTGCGGGTGCCTTTTATCAGATTCAAAGGCATAACAGACATACCATATGCCTGGAAGACAGTGCAAAACTACCATTATAATCAGACATCATTGTCAGAGTGAGCACATATGGCACGTGCATCCACCCACACAGGCTCCTGCCTGACGGCAAACCCATCACAATGTGGGACATGACAACAGTCAAATGAGGGTAAGCAAACACACACAGAGCAAATCATATAGTTCCTGGCCTCCCAGGCCATGTCATTTTTGGTTCAGGAAAAAAGATTAAAATGGTGGAACCTATAATTGTGCTGAGGTTTATTGGAGAATTTGCTGCAACCATTTTGTGAGGATATCACTGCCTTATATCACTCTGATGCATTTACAGCTTAACAGTGCCCCCATGTGACAGCACTACCCTCTCTCTAGGATATGAAGAACTTGGTCTAATTATAATTTTCAATAGACGCATTTAGGTAGGAAAATCAAGATGCAGTCAATTTTCACCTGAATTTAAATCAACAGATGTCATTTAATTATATTTCTTTGTAAAAGTTAGATACAATATATAAACACTGCACAGTTTCCCACAAAGATAGACAATAAGAGAAAATCTGTGGGGTGATTTCATCTTTCAGGGGTCTTAAATCACCTGAAGGGACATCTGGACTTTAATCAAAAACGAGGGACATCTTTAATACCAGGAAACAGACCAATCAATACAAAGAAAAGTAAAAGCAACAGGCCAATGCTTTCACAATGCTGTCTCACTTTTATCAACTTGGAAGTGTGCCATTTTACAGGTTCATAGTAAAACAAAGGGCCATTCTGTGCAAAAGATGCTGCCCTCCTTCCATTTTTCATGTGGGGAAATGTCACAGTCTATATTTTTCTAAAACAACTTTTACTAGTTTTTGAGTGTTAGGTAGCATTAAGAGAGCCGCATGGGATACTAAGTCAGGCTACACTATTATTAGTCTCTGCTGAGGATCTCTGCTACGGGCGAATGTCGCCTCTTGCAATGAATCATGGAGCTCTTAAGGCCAGAGCATGTCCCGAATATCAAACACACTCATAAAAGGAAAACCTGTCCCAGATCCCAAGAGAAACATTTCCCGCCCCTGAAATGTGCAACTATATGAGAGAAATAGAAAAGAAACTAAAAAGAAAGACAAAACAGGTTTCCCTCTGCTGGAGTGTACATTTTTAGCTCACTCATCGTAATGCATGCTCATTAAAGTTATTTTAAAACCCACCGTGGTCAATAATAACCAGAAATAGCTCAGCAGGGGAGCTGGGAATGTGTATGCAACTCAATAAGTGTGTGTTGGCTGAGGGTGAAGTCACTAGCTGAAATCATTCAGTCACATGACTGCTGAGTGGGAAGAGGGAGAAGTAGTTGGGCACAGGTCTCCTACACAAGCCTCTTTGTTTGTGTTTCCACTGGATGGATCTGAGGCCCCCCACAAGTTCTCAATGCTATCAGTTAAGAAATAACAAAGCATAAAATTCTCTGGATAGAAGTGGGTGAAAAGACATTTCCACTCATTTAAACTAACATATTCAGGGTTCTCTGTCATTTGATTCAATTAGCAAAGGGTGTTAGAACAAAATAATCTTCACAAACATGACAGAACATTATGGTTACCATGTCTTTGTAGACTACAAATTGTTCTGCACTGAGAACTAATACAGGATTAAAAACAGACTTGAACCCTAAAGTGAACAGGGAAGAGAGCAACTAGATTATTGTAATGTTAGGCTAGGGCTGAACGATATATCGCATTTGCGATAATATCGCGACATGATCAAGTGCAATTTTCTAACCGCAAAGGCTGCGATTATACTCTGGACATGTCCAAATTCATGGGCTGCATCCTCCTGAGGCCGCATTTGTAGACCGATTACGTCACAGCGACGCGCCGAAGGCTGTCCAAATTACTACCATATCCCAGAATTCATAGCGCGGCCCAGCCAAACTCCAGTTTCCAGCAATGGCGGCCGCTACTAAGTTTTAAAATTACTCATACTAATCTTTCTGGGTCACAAAATAAACTTTTAACATATTTTCAGGCGAGAAAGTAGTTGTGTAAACATCAAATATCTGCTCGGTTTATCAAGATATCCCATATTTGCAAAAGTGCTTCAACGTTTTCAGAGGCGTCTGCTACCCACCAGCTCAACAGCTAGCTCGAGTGTTACTGATCCGGCCGAGAACGGCACAACTCCCGGCACATCATTTTCAGATCACCGCGGAGTTTCGCTGCTCGGGTTAAACGTAATATATAAGTCACTTAGACAACCTAAAAATGTTATTGTTGGGCTTTTTTCAGTGTTTTGTTTGTTCGTGAGTAAATCGGTTTGGCTGAGATTAAAGTTATTAGATTAGATAAAATAAAACTTTATGAATCCCCCGGGTGGGTTCCTCCTTGGTTTTCACACAGCTGACTAAACGTCAAACAGAAAACTTATTAAACAGAAGTATGAGACAGTCGAGAATTTACACCAGTGTCTGGTTATATTTTAGATAGCAAGAAGCAGACGGCCGAGTTTATTAAACTCCACCGAGACAGCGGTGACGCTAATCGGAACTAGCCTTCTGATTAGGACCGTCCAATTTCACGCCTTTAAATTTTAAAGGCGTGTTTGTGTGTGTGTTTATACAATTGCTATTATGTTTGCACTTTATGTGTAATGTTACTGACTGCAGAGATCAGTAAGATGTGTTTATTTTTTATTTATTAGTTTTATTTATTTAATATTATTTTTTAATTGAATGACTGTCTAGTAGTTCACAGATGTCGAAAAACTGAGTGTGGTAAAGCCACTGATTTTGTTTATGTATATTTCTGCAATCGGCACATTGTACTGACTTTCATTTTAATGTTTACACCAGGGTTCCTTGTCAGCACTTTATGCTCAGATGTTTGTAAGCTAAAAATAAACTATTGTGTATGTTCAAATATACTGTTGTGATTGAAGAAGTTAAATAAAAATGTCAGTCATCAATTCATGCATCACCTCATGTCATCATAACAGAGGTCTGTCTTCCAGGAAAGAACAGTTTAAAATTAATGTAATATAGTATTGGCCATACTATAAGATGTATTGCTTGTCTTTGTTTAATAATACAGAAGACAAAGACCTTAAAAAATAATCGCATATCGCATCGCAATCGCAATATTGGGGCAAAAAATCGCAATTAGATTATTTTCCATAATCGTTCAGCCCTATGTTAGGCAGTGGTTCACTACACTGTCTCATCCTCAGCCCTAAATTGCTTCTGCAAGAGGTCTTTTCCTGTTAAAAGGGAGTTCTTCCTTCCTACAGTTGCCAAGTGCTCACTCTTAAGGCCTTTTCAAACCAGACACGTAAAACCCATGTGAATATTTCATTTGTTTACTTTTTTTCCCCAGACTAAATTAGTGTTCATGGAGCCATTCATGCCAACTGTGTAATTTTACTGGACAAATTTGCGGCGTTTATTAATTTATTAATTTTTATAAAAGCACTTTGTGACTTTTTTTGAACTTGTGCTATTTTAAAAAAAGATTATATTGAACCTAACCTTTCTTTTGCCAAAAAATAAATTCAGATTCAGTGATGTTTTAAACTGAGGAATCCAAAACCTCTGTAACTACATGTGTGCATTATATACAGTCTGCTGGTAATACCGTCTGTGATTTCATCCTACTAAATAGATATACTTATTACATGAAGTTTATAAAATAGTAATTTCATTCAGGGACATACTGTCCTTCTGTTCATGTCATGTACTTCTCCTTGTTTAGAATTTCAGTTTGTAAGTGCTTATCACACTAAAACACGTCTTGTTTTATTCAAAATCCAATGTCACAAACTTTGAACTTCAAAATGAAATACAAAATATAAAAATTTAATTCAAATTTTAAAAAGCCTCGAGGTGTTACAGAATTCTAGAAAAACAGATATCACTCCAATTCTCTGGAAGAACCTTATGCCCAGGTCAATTTCAGGGTCTGGGATTACACTACCAGACATTAACCAAATTTAATTCAGTATCAGCATTTTTATGGCTTTCACTTTAAGAGCAAGAGAATGGCATCTCAACAGCAGACAGAGCCATGACAGTCATAAGTCAATATGCTAGCTAAGCTTTTAAAGGAAGTAAACGATGCCAAAGGATCTCACATGATGCATGAGCTTTGAGATTTTGCTGATCCCTTGTAATATCATTGGGTTGAGTGAAGCAGAGTGGGAGATTACAGAGTAATTAGGGATAAGAAAAAGTTCTTTTTTGTGTACTTAAATTCTTTTCATTAAATGTTCTCTTTTTTATTGCCCTCTAAAACAGATTAAAATAGTTAAAGTTGCTATCAAGTGCAAAATACTATGTTTGCAAAATATATTAGAAAAATAAATAAATTTACTGAATTTAAACTCAGTGTATAATCTCTCTAAAGCCGAGCTCTATTTGATTTACAGTACTGACAGGACCGTACATTATCAGAACACCCCAACAATAAAATAGTCATTAGCAGCCATTAACTGTTTCTGTCTATAGAAAGGTAAATAACATTGCTTGAGTTTTGTTTAAGTTACTTCTAATAAGTGAACTATGCACACAGAAAGAAAGCCGTGCAGCCTTACGTCAATGTGAACGAAATTTAAGTGCACCAGGTTGCAGAGCTGTATAGTGTTTACATCACAGAGCTGTGTGCATTAAGAGTACATGGCGAGTTCTGCACAAAGGGTAGTGATAAATTAGCAAAAGGAGTCATGGACAACATTTCCACTGCTTATGGAACCTGTCACTTGGCTTCCATTAAGTTAATCGGGCTTAGTAGCATAAGATGATAAATTAGACAGTTCTTTGCAAATACCGGTAGGTTGCCACCTACAACAGTTTTCACACTTGTAGTTAGAGAAGAGAGGAGATACAGCAGATAAAAGGACATTATTCAAAGTCAGACACACAAAAAAAGAGTTTCTGCTTTGAGGCTGTGACAATAAAAGAGGTACAGACTGCTGTTGCTGTCGCCTAAAAGCCTGAGTTCTTTGATTGACTTTATCAAAACAAGGAACATCAAAAACAAAGACACGCCGGGTGTTTTGATTTCCTCGGGGCATTTGGTCCATAGCAGCATGGGCCAGAACATATCTGAGCACAGTTCCATCCTCAAAATGTACTCTGTAATTATCCACCCTTTGGAGAACGGTTACACAAAGGTGAGAGAACAGTGAATAAATTCCCAGATGAGACAGATTTTTTTTGTGTTAAAGGGCAACTGCCTCAACAACTTATTTGACTTGGTTGTGTATTATTCATTAAGAGTTCCACATTCAATTGTTGTTCATCTGTCAGATAGGATTCTTTGAGCTCAACAGAAACTCGATAGATTGAAGTTGGTTGTCAGTGCTATTCTCAATGTCTGGGCTGATCCTAATAGCGCTCTTGTATTTTTTCCCCAACAGACACTAACTCATGTCAGCCACAACCTCCAGGTATTATTCACAGATTAGTTAAACAATGAAAGCTATGAAAAATAGACAACGTTTCATAAGTTCTTTTTTTTCTGACCCAGCAAAAAACACAATCAATATATAACCAAATATACAGAGAGCGAGAGAGAGCGAGAGAGAGAGATAAGTGGCTGATAAGGCTGGGAGGAGGATCCATACATCAAAAGTCTCGGGTTATTAGATAAAAGACAGCAGCCTAAACAATTTCAGCAACTAAATGCTTTATCTTTAAGATCACAAGACATTACTAATAGTAAAAGGCAACTCCATCACCAAGTCAACCAATACTATGAGAAACCATTTGTACACAAAACCTGCAGTGCACTTGAAAGACTTTAAAAGCTAAAAAGAAAAAGAAATTATAACCACTGCGTAAATCAAACTTGGTATGTTTGACAAAACAAAGATAACAATTTAGTCCCATTTCCTACGTCAAATCATTTTATAAGTCACTCTGTTGTGTCTTAAAAACCACAAACTCTATTAAGCTGCAGAGCTGGTAAGCTTTGGAAGTCATCCCATTGTATAACTGCTTAATTACCAAGCAGATGAACTGAATGTTGCTCCAATGAACACATGAAATAACACTGACCACTTGTCAACTCACCGTGTAAGTGATCACTGCCAACATGCCAATCAAGGTCAAGGAGCTGATGGAGAAAGACAGGGCAGGAAGACCATCTGTAGAAGGAAAATCCGGTAAGGAATTAGAGATGTGCCATTGACCTCTGAAGGACACATCGATGGACTCACAACATGTACAAACTCAAGATCACAATTTCTGCTCTTTTTATTTTTTTTAGTAATGTTTTTCAGGCAGCTGTTCGTTGAGTCCTGCTATTAGTTGAAATGTTAAAATTGTTCAAATTCTATTGCATTGAATGTATTAAACACCACAAGCTGTTATCATTTGCTCCAGTTGTCTACAGGGAGGTCTTTAAAGTATCCACAGTGATTGGAAGACAGTGAAAACTAACATTGGGACTAGATTCGAGGCTCTCCACTGTGAAAATAAAGTCCATTTACCTTTCATAGAAAGTGCAACTCTAAATAGATTTTTCTAGGTAATGTATGGTTTTACTTAAAAGTATACATTGCAAACAGTGGAAAGATAGTAGTAAGTACAGCAAATTAATGACAAACAAATACAGTACTGTGAAGAAGTATTTTTCCCCCTTACTTATTTCTTGTTTTTTGTTTAAATGATGATTTTATTAAAGGAAAAAAAGCTATGCAAAGTAATCGCCCCTGTTTTTAACTAAATTTGTGGAAAGCTGAGCTCACTTTCACTAGCAACACACAGGACTGTTTACTGCTAGACCTGAAACAGAACCTGTCTGATTAAGTGAAGTGGGCCAAAAGAACTATAAAAGAAAGTTAAAGAAAAGCAACACATCTTGCAAAGATGTAAAGAAACTCAGTAACACATGAAAAACAAAGTCAGTGATATATAGCAGTCTGGGAACCTTCTTGAAGGCTTTGGGACACCAGTGAATTACAGAAAGAGCTATTATTCACAAATTGAGAAAACTCAGTGAATTTTCCCAGGAATGGTCGGCCTAACAAAATTACTTCAAGAACGCATCAATGACTCATCCAGGAGGTCACAAAAGAAACCAGAACAACACCTTAGGAACTAAAGGTTTAACTTACTTCAGTTAAGGTCAGAGTTTGTGATTCAAAGATAAGAAAGAGACTAAGACAAAAAAGACATCCATGGAAGAGTTCCCAAGCGAAAACATCATCTCACACATGTTAAAAATATCTCCCAAGACTTTTGGGAGAATATTCTGTGCACTGATGAGACGAAAGCTAAACCTTTAGAAAGGTTTGCATCCCGTTACATCGAGCGTAACCATGAATTGGGCTCTCTACAAGAGAATCCCGAAAGAGAATGTCAGGCCATCAGTTTGTGCCAAAAGCACTTGGATTATACATCAACACAATGATTCAAAACACACCTGCAAATCCACCTCTGAATACAACAACAACAAAAAAAAAGAAAAGGTTTTTGAGTGGCCTAGTCAAAGACTGAAGTGAAATCAGATTGCTACACACTGGCATGACCTTAAACAGGCCGTCATGGTTGAAAACACTCTTGAATTAACATAATTCTGTAAAGAAATGTGGGCCAAAATTCCTCCACAGTGATGTGAAAAACGAATTGGTACTTATTGCAAATGCTTGATTGCAGTTATTGCTGGGTGGCAAAACCAGTTTCTAGTTTATGAAAAGAAAATATTTGTCAGAAAGGGGCAGGCAGGTTTGGACAGCTTTTTTTTCCCCCTTAATAAATAAAATCACTTTTTTTTTAACATTTATTTTAGTTATCTTGGTCAAACATTAAAATCTGTTTGATAATAAAAAAATAATACAAGTGGGACAAATATGCAAAAAAAAGAAGGAGAAAAAAAAGAGAATAACTTTTCACAGAACTGCAAGATTTGAGCTTGAAGGGCTAAAGCTTAAAAATCATATTAGTATCTGCTGCTTGTACTACTCATTCTTTTTTTGTAAGCACCCCATGCCCACAGATCAACAATAAATGTTATATCATTGAATGGGGATAATGCTTGTTAGTATTCAGGTAATCTTGGGATTTAGTATGTTATTTTAATGAACAGAATTTCTTTTTCCAGAGATACACCTATTCAACATTTTTGTCATCACTGCCATTTAATACATTGATCATAGCCAATGTTTTAACAGCTGCGTCTCTCAATTCTGATGTGTGGTTGAGCTGATGTGTGTCACCTTTGATTGAGCCAGAAAGAGGACCACCCATAAGGCAAGGGCAACAGTAGGTATCACACCAGCTGTCAGAGTTGGAGTTAGAAGACAGGGATTGATGAAGAGACTGATTGCCACACTCCCCTGTCAGGATCCCACCTGTCATAGTGCTCCAAGTAAAAAGCTACACATTTGTCCCTCTGTAGATATCCCGCATTTTCTCAGCAGCAGCCTCATAATGCCCAGCCCACCTGTCAACACGGTCATAGGTGGCTCTGCTTGCCTTTCTCCTTGACAGTGGAATTTGAATGGGAATTTTAAGTCCGTATTCAGGGCATATATGTTGTGCTGTTTATATCATTTATCACTTTCCTTTATAGGCATCTAACAAGCAGCAGGACAAAGAAGTGGAAAATAGAGATAAATTATATACCTGCTCCCTATTGTATTGTATGCAAAAGGAAAACTTTGAAGTCTGACAGCTGGGCTTAACATTAACATGTGAATACGTGTTTTCTACTCCCGAGTGTTTCATCCCGAATTTGCTGCCTTTGTTTAGTGGTGAGCTTGGTAAAATAGACAATAGCATCATGTTCTGCATAGAGAACATTCTGTTCATGAACTCCACACAAAGCAAAGGATACATGTTTGCTGCCAGTATTCTTGGTTTCTTGAGCAGATTTTCTGGGGCTTAAACATAGGGAATGTTGTCTTTTATCATTGGTGCTTCCACGTCTGGACAGCTTCGACTCCAAGAGAAACGGAATGAGGCAGCTCTTATCTCAACCCCACATATATATAGCCCTACAGGCCTATGGTCATGCATAAGACTTATAAAGAAAGGTGTTTATTAAGGAACTCCTTTAGCCCTAGCACCCTACTTCTGTTGAGCGACTGAGTAATTAAAAGCAACCAGCAACTAGTCATCTATTCAAAGGAGAAAAAAAATCAGCATCAACACACCTTTAAAGAGTTTTTAAAAGAGTTAACCACAAGTGCATCACATTTTTGTCATGGATGAACAAATGCTTAACCCAAAAGATTTGAGTGAAATTAAGGATCTTCAAGTGATGCTTTACAGCATCTACTTCCAGGGGCAGCACTTAAGTTTATAATTTCTTTTCTTAATGCTGAAGAAAGGAAAAAGTCAAGATAAGTTAAGTGTTAGGAATATTGTTCGAGTACTCATAGTAGTTAAAACTGGACTACTGCCCACTGCACTCTCCCTCTTGAGACATGGCCAAAAATACACAACGGTACTGTATGGTCTTGAATACCAACATGAGAGCTAGTGATCTGGAGAACATTAAGGCATCACTTGAGCACTGTAACAAATGTAATGCTGGAACTATTGAAGAGGTAGTGACTTTAATGCACAGTTGTTGCAAAGCAGTCAGGAGGGTTATGTGGTAAAAGTGCCTTTTCTTTACACAATTAACCTCCCATCTGGAAAGAGAAGAGATGGGGAATTACAAAAGGGATCATCCTCACATTTCCTCAGCAGCAGAGCAATTTCCCCCTGTGCCAAAGGAGGAAGGTTATAGAGAGCATGTAGGGGTCCACTATTATGCAGAGAGGCAGATGGTTCAACTTCCTCCTTGATCCCCAGATGGCAAGAGGCCAAAAGAACTATTAGGAGTCCACATTTGCCAGTGTTTAGCATGAGCATATTCTCAGCCTTTGTTCCATTCAACAAGTGAAAATGCCCAAATAGGGAGTTTTTACAGTGTTGTTAGGCATCAACACAAGCTATTTTCTTTATAAAATCATTTATCATCACATTTTATATGACTGTTCAGGTAGAGAGTGACTAGAAAAGCTTGCTACATAACGTTATTGAGTACTTAGGGCAGTATTGCAATCTGTTTTCAAAGCTTGACTTCTGCTGTCGATTTTGGCACTTTCTATGACAAATACAAAGACGGATTTAAGAGTGATTACTAGACAGCCTGTCTGTAAATCACAAATGAAAGCTAAAATATATATTTACACTAGGAGAGCTAAGGGGGTCGTTTTGTAACTTAACTCATATTTCTTGACTTTTTCCTAAAATGGGTTTATTCATCTTATGGTGAATTTTCAGTTGTGTGGAATAAAAAGAAAAATGACAACCATTTATAGCTATAGCCACTGAGGACATCATTTTTACCTAAAAGACATTAACGCAAATGCTGTACACTCAACCAGTCTGGCTGCCAAGCAACACATTTATTAACCAATAACTATATAGGTCACTATAGTTAGATAAAAGAAGAATAATCATTGTAGTGCTAAATAAGTTGCAGATGGGATATTGAGCCAGGGTGGAGCAGAACAGAGTCCCGGACGGTTTGCTGACTGTGCAGAGCAGCAGGGATGTGATGTTAATGAGATGATAAACAGTCACTGTTCTACTTTTACAACAATTCATTTATTAAAATGTGCTTCTTATCTTTTGTGGGCAACTGTGAATTAACTTTTAAAATGTAGGCAATGGTCGGTTCAACCGGCTCCACAACTTTTCCATAATTTTGTTCTCCTACAATAAATAAAGTATTTAGATATCGTTGTGTTTGTTCTTGTTCATTAGTGGATTCTGTACCACTATTGCTGTTGTTGCTTGACAGAGCCTGGCAGTTCTAGAGGGGTTGTGGTACACGTTGTTACAATTTTACATTACATGGGTGAGGGTTTTTTTTTTCTGATGGTTCCAGTGAGCTAAATGTGGAGAGTGCATATTAACAATTTCAGTCCGTTTTTGACATCTCATCTTTGACATGTTCTAGTTCCACTTAACTTTCAATGGTGCACTTTAAATTAACCACATTTCTAGTCTGTTAGTTTAAAAACTAATTTGAGACTTTCAAAACCACCACATAATTTTCTAGCCATCCAAGACATGACTACCTGCTCATATCCTCCCTCTCCAAAGTGGAGAGGGTTATGCATTGTATTGAAGTGTTTAGTCATGGTTATAATGGTAGTCCAAAACCCTGTGTTACATAGACAGAAAAGCTGTACTGGACAGTACTGTGATCAGTGATCAGGCTATATGTAAAACTGACATTATAATAACTTGATAATAGGATGACAGTAGAAATAAGGAAATCCTACAAGATGAGGTGGATTGAATGAAGTAGTTTCACTTTCAAGTGATAAAGAGAAAAAATACGATAAGTCATGGGAACAACTGCTATAAAACAAGACATAAATTGGACATAAGTGTAGGCGTTTTTCTAAAGAATGGGTACTTACGACTACTCCCAAGTTCCTCAAAAAGGTATTGTACTTTCTCCCACTGAGTAGAATTCTGACCGGGTGGGGCGGCGAGTGGAACAAACGCTCTGTAAGAATAAAAAATAATAACTTTTAAGACAGATAAAATTATGGTGGTTCTTTCTAGGCTATCTTTGTCCTCATCACAGAGACAAAGATTCACAGAAATTCATATTAACAGCACATTAAACTGCTCTTTTCAATGAAGGAAAGTACATGAATAATAATAATAAGGTTTCCAAAAAATGAAGTTTCCAAAAAGTTGAGATATTAATCAAATCATTTAAAAATAAAGTAAACCTTGTATTTAATTAAAAACAGTAGAAAAACAACACATAAAAATGATTAAACTTACGCATTAATAGTTTCTGGAAAAACATCTATTTGCTTACCTCGGCATAAACCACAACTGTTAAACTGTATGCGACTGGCCTACTGTATTCTCTTTACTTTCACAGTAAACTGCTGAGCTACAGGTTCAGTCAGGTCAGCAGTTTCTAAGTGTCCTTAAATTATGACCCAAGCAGCTACTCAGCCAGATACAGACATACATTGGCGCGAGCCAGTAATTATGGTCTATGTTTACACATGTGACTATGAAACTGACTTGGATAACATAGCTGAGAAGGAATTTATTATGGCAATGGATAATAATCACTGAAACTACTGTTACTACAAAAGAATTCTTACAAGTCAGCATATAGCTCAAATGATTAACACCTGATTATTCAAAATGAAGCTATTTACAATTTTTCATAAAAGCTTCTCAATTTTGTCATTTTGAGAAAAACAGCTGCCACACAGAGATTACCAGGCGCCACTCTGCTCTCTCTGATAGTCTTTTTTTAATGTACATTTTGAGTAATAAAGAGACCTACGTTTTCCAACGGGTGATTGGCAGAGATCACTTGTATCTTTTTTAGGTAAAGGGACAACACAGCAAATAAAAACCTGAAATAGAACAGAAACTACTCAATTCAGAAAAAAGAAACAATGGTTACCCCCCCCCGCAGGCAACAAAGGCAGAAAGAGTTTAAGCAAATGTCACCAATTGTTACCACAGTAACATCCACCTTAGGCTTGAGTTGGACTATTGTTTCCACTTTAAAATTATTTTAGCAAAATCAAGACCAATCTAAACAAAAAATCCCAAACTAAGTCTAAAGTATCCAGACCCAAAGATATTTTCTGATGTTATATGTATTTCCTCTAGGATTCATACTTGCACTTTATCTTTTTAATGTGAATTCCTTTGGCCATCATACGTCTCACTTTTGTTTTTAAAAAAAGAAAATAAAAAGCTCTCGTTAGCTTACTCAACTCTTCATAACTGTGTCTACATAAAGGTTTTTTATATCCATCAGATGAGAAATGTTTGGCAGAGTTGGTCTTGCTTTATTTATCGACATTAATTTCCAAACTTTTGTGTGTTGTGGTTCACTCTTTTTGGAGAAGTAACCTTGCTTTAGTTGTTGCAGAATTCAGAAGCCATCATCTTTGATCACCACTGTAACAGTCTCTCGTTGCCACTTAAAACGTGTTTTGAAATTTTTAGAGCACATTTTCTATGTAGTTCCAAAAAATAAGTTTGACATAGTGTCTTAGTTATAAAAACCTAGCTTCTCTATAACTCTGACAAAGCTTGACTTCAGTTCCTCCGATTTCAAATTTTAAAAAAAAAAGAGAGAGAAAAAAAACCTTAATATTATTTACATTACTACAAAAAATAAGTTTAAAAAAACTGACATAGATAAATAAGTAGAAATCCTGCAGCGAACAATCAGAGGCTATTTAAGGAGTCAGTCACCTTGCCAGGTTTAAAGACAACAAAAGCCTGTAACATGAAGCAAAGACCTACTGAGTGAACACTGCCCAAACAGGGCCATTATGTCTGTTGGTATCAGAAAAGCAGTCTGAGATTAAAGCTATCATGTTGCTGAAAATCAAAGCACCTAAGCAACAATTGCTAGAACAAAGCACCAATAGTTCCAGTTTATTGGGCAAAGGAGAGGGAAATTGCTTCTGTCTATAAAAACATCCTGACATCCAAACTTTCAGCTGTAACAAAGTATAGTCATGTGTCCTTTTTTTCTCCCAGCCAGGTAAGCCTTTTCTCAGTGCACCATTTAATGGTTGAGAGAGCGCATTTAATTGTGTAGGTTGAACTTCAGGTGTGTTGCTGTCACGGTTGCAAAGGAAATCTATTATGTTGTGTTGGTGTTCCTAAACACAACCAGTTTTAAATCTGCACATAAACAGAGCATGGCTGAAAATGTCTAAATGCTGAATTTCTAACAAAGATCTATTTAAATGCACTCTGCATTCAAAGAATCTAGTTAGCACTCATACACAAAAACAAAACACTTATTTAGAGAAAGGTACATAGCTTTGTCTCCTGAAAGGCTTATCATGGCCAGACAAATGGCCCTGTAGCTGTTTGAAGGGATCGTCTTCTCATTAACTCAACACAATGATGTATCCACACCAGAGTACCTGCCGTGTACTAAAGCAGAAGAAGCCAACCATGTCTCCAACTCACCCAATTAAAAGAAGCGCCACGCAGACAATGACGAATCCAATTGTGTACTTCAGAGCATTTTTCACTTGCTGTAATGAAAAAAATAAATTTAACTGGTCAATCATAGTCATGAAATGAACTATTATTATTCATTGTGAGTGAGGGAAGGGGTCATATTCCATTCAGTTAAGGACTATAGAGAGTGAGAACTATACAGAGCCAGTGTAGATCCTGTTTGACCTGGCAGAGATAAACTGTCACTCCTGGTGCTATTCAAGGCTTTTAAAGTAACAATACAAAGGACCTTCCAATCTGTGAGAGAAAGTGCCTCTGTCAGCTCAAAATTGACACATGCATGGGAGAAACAGCACTATGAGATAGCTGCTGTTTGGTGCTCGTGAAATGACTAAATGTTAAAGTCCCTCACTAAAGCATCTTCTAAAGTCTCTCTGAATTAATGCAGTGGTTCAGTAAATTGGGGTGACTATTTTCATTACCACAATGAAACACGTGTTGGATAAAATCCGTGAAACATCTGTTGGGTAACTTTTCTTCATGTGTTATGACTTTTTAAGTGGCAATGCCTTGCAGACTGAAATGTTACCTAAAACTGAGAGTAGGTGAGCTAATGGTAGCAAACATTAAGCAGAAGAAAGCCTGTTTTATCTCCAAAAAAAAAATAAAAAATCATGACCGGTCCTTTCTTTCAGAGGAAAACTACAGTTAACACCAGTCAGATATTTGGGAGTAACTATCATGGAGTAATTGATTTTTTTTTTTATCAAATCTAACCTGTCTTTTTTCTGGCTAGTGTTAGTTATTGCCTGTTAACAAAAATGAAGTTAGCAACTCAATTTAGCTACAATTACCACCTAACTCGTGTCTGTAACTTATGGATACATTTGGAAATGCGAGTTGGCTAGTCTCCTAAATTACTTGACCAGCCAATGTTGATTTTAGCCATCAGTAAATTACATAAATGGCGCAAAGCAAAACGTAATAAATAACACTTGTTTTCTGTGGCATACAGTACATAAAGTAGTACAATGTCTTACTGTTGTAGTCCATGCAAGTTTGCACACAGTGTGTTAAGCTTAAGTTACATATAAACTTGAGTTCAATAAAAAAGCAAGCCATGGTGCTTGATTGGACATGGATGGTTTAAAACCAGGTTACAGAGAGCTCACTTAAGTTTGAGCCTGCATTGCCAGTGCCTTAAAAGCATGTTGATTGTATTTGCTACCTAACAGAACATTTGATGTCTTTATTTTTTTTAATGTACAAAGTACATAGTCTAACTCTCATCAACCATTACAACCTTTTACATTCAGCAAATATGTGCACCTTGTTCCTTCTGTGATCATGCTGTGTGAGTCTTGTGACAGATTAGAAAACATTCCTCTACAGCACCACAAGTAGTCAAACAATCAACACTGTATCTGCAATTACTTGCAAATGATTTTAAAGCTTGTAAATTTTAGTCACAAGCAGCATAGCAATGTAAAAGTTATTAGCAGAGAATCATAAATGATCCAATTATTAGAAATAATATTAAAGGAAAAACTACTTAAGAAACAACCTATTTTGTTGATAAAAATCCACTTTAACATGGGTGCTTTGGGAAGGTTTGTGTGATTTTCAATGAAATAAAAATAAAAGATGAAGTGGTGCAAGTCGCCTTGAACTGGCTACAATATTCAAATGAAATCGTTTTAGGATATGCACCACATCTCAGCAGTTTACAGAGATGTGTGTAGCAAAAGAAAGTCACTTACTGAGCATCTGTTCACATTGTTGTCATCCCTTTCTTCATAGTAGAAGTAAACAAAGGGGATCCACAGGAAGACACAGATTAGTATGATGGAGTAAAGAGCTGTTTGGAAAAAGGAGAAATGAATTCAAGAATTAAAAATCACAAATTTTGAGATTTACACTGACAAAAGTGAACATTACAGACTGTCAAACCTGCTCTATCATGACACAGCAGTACAGTGCATTAAAAAGAAAACGTATTGTGCTGACCTTCCATTAACATGTTAAAGGTCATGTGAAGTACACATATGAAAATATATTTTGACCCTAAGGACATGTGCATTACTTTTTTAACCCTATTCAGGATATTAAGGTACCACAATATAACAAATTATATAGAAACCCCAAAAGTTTTATTTCTAATACTCCCAAAAATACAGGAACTTTTCTTTCTATTAAACTGGTATGGACATAATGTACTAGGTGCACACTATAATCTGGTGCCACCAGCAGTTAAGTCTCTACTGCTGCAACAGGGGGCTGAGAAAGGTGGAACCTGCAAGTTATTGCTAATGAAAAATTAACATGTATATCACAACTGCTATGAAGAAATAACCAAAACAAATAAACAAATAAATAAGCCTCATTCAGAAAAGTGGAAAGACAGAAAGAGGGAGTGAAAGAGATCACATAAGCAAATGTGGTGATGGACAAACTCCAGAACTAACCTTTGATATTCAAACTGGCTTAAAGAGAAATGAAATTTATGTTCAGATATATATAAACTAACTATATAAAGACTAGGTCAAGCAAAATAAATGCATAAATAATAACAATATTTCATATAAAAATAATGAGGCCACATCACAATGAAAATAAATTAGCATACTGAAAAAAAAATATGGCTTTTACTTTTTAGGTCTCGTTAAAGTAGTGCTTTTAATGCTCAAGGTATTTGTAACTGCTTATCTTTATAAAATATTTGGCCACGGGGTCAAAATTTAACAAACAATGTTTCTAGTTTCTTTTTCCTTTTCTTTCCAGTAACTTGTAGTGTGGAACAGGCTCACACCTCTTAAGCTGTGTTAACCAGCAAGCACTATTTAAACACTGTCTTAACTATGGTTGTTAAAAATAAACTGTATGCAGACAGTTCATCTGCAAGAAAAACAAACGGTTATGCAAGATAAAAGCAGATCATCGTGTGAGCGGAAAAACATCAGATCTCAGCATCTCATCTGCAATGGAAGAAAGAATTTGCTAGTATGCACCATGTTTGTTGACAAGTCAGTCATCCACATTTTATTGATTTGCATATGGAGACTGGATTCGATGCAAGCACAATCAAGATAATGAGAACTGATTTTAATACAAGATGTAAATTGAAAAAAGAAATAGAACTGATATCACTAATCAGTATCCATACAATGTTTTCTCATACAAATCATATGTTTATGTGTAAATGGGGTCAATAACAACTGTCAGCTAGTAAACCTGTATCATTAGTATTCTTTAAACAGCCTGAACATGTAAGGAACTGTTGTTTACACACTTTGAGCGTGTTAAACTCAGTAATCTATGAATGGTGCTCTTTCTGCTCAGAATATGATCCAGAACACTAAACAATTGATTCAATTAAAGGAGGAATATGTTCTCCCTTGGTTGTTGCTGTGACTATTAGACTGAGTACCTTTTACAAAGCAGATAATAACAATTTCCTCTTGAATGTTGACAACACTAATATAAGAGAAACCTATCAGCTTGAGAAAAATTGCTTTATTCAATAGAGCTCGTGACCTTCTACATGAGGTGTCCTGTCCTTAGAGAAAGGGCTTTGACATTCTCTGATCCAAGCCTTTTTGTTTGTTTCTTCCTATATAACTTTTCTGAGAGAAAAGACCAACACTCAAATGCATTAGGAATTCATAAAGGGGAGGGTGCGGCAAAAAACACTTAAACAGAGAGATGCTATTCCAAGCTGGCAGCTTTTTTTTCCTGCAGCAAATGGATGTCGATGCAGACAGACCAGATAACCTCAAAATAACTCATAGAAAAGCATGTCGCAACAGTGTGCTCAGCAGCATGGTTACCGTTTCCCAGAAACACCTTGAGGTGATAATGTGAATCATTAGCACAAGGTGCAACAAAAAAGAAATGTGCTAGAATAAACAGTTTACCAAGACCGTATCCACTGTACTTTCCCGTGAAAACAGCCCCTTTAATACTGCGCGTGATTTTTATGAGTTAAACTTGAATTTAAAGTCCTCAAAATAAAACAAAAATAATAACAAAAGGTAACATTTGAAACCTTTAATGGATTTGAGGTTCATGTATATGAAAGACTAAATAAATGCCCTAAGCAATACCCCGGCCCTCAGAATGAGAAACTACACAACTGTAAATGTGACTGTTGGATGTAAACTAATAGAAGCTGAGTAAAACTAAAATTGAAAACTCCTAACAAGCACTTAATCCATAAAATCAGCAGTACACTTCAACTCCAATGGGCATGTGGAAAACTACTGTTCCATATCAGTCAAGAAGGTATGACCCTAAGCGAGTGCAAACATGTCCCTTTGTGAAATGAACAATATTCCACAAAAGGCTCTCTGTGCTGCAGACAAATGAATGCCATTGTTACAGAGGTTTGGTTTTTCCCAGCTGTGATTCTGACAGGGCATTACTTTCAATAAACACATGCTCATTGCTCCACTAAAGTATCCATTTACACTCATTTACAGCTAAACAAACGGAGTTCACAATGATGCCAGGAGCCCATAAATGCAAGCCATGCACAGTATGCAGCCACTGGCATATGCTTGCAGGTTAAAGCAGTGAGCAAAATTAATCATAACACCATGAATATTAACACAATGAAGGAATAGGTCATACGGCATTGCAATGAATCATCCATTACTCTTCATGCAGATCTTGGGAAGAAGACCTGACCAGGGAAAGTTTTGCATATTTATCCCTGTGAAAGGGAGCGTGTATAAATGTCCTTAAACCTTTACACAATTCTTGTGCTGGCAGTGGATCCGTCATGTTCTGTGGGTAGCAGGGCTGCGCTTTCCCTGGATCAGCTTTTCTGAGGCATCCCACAGATATCCACCAGAATGAGGTATGGGGAGTCAGCACCAAGAGACCTTTGTCACATTCCTTGAGTTGTTTTTGAGCAGTTTTTGAGGAGCAGTGGAGTTCACTGCCTTGCTAAGAGAGATGACTATCATCGGGTATGGGTTTGTCCCAAAACAATGTTTTGGTGGGTGGTACATGTCAAAGAAAGAGCTACAGGAGTGCCAACACGCAAGGTTTTGAGGCAGAGCATTTCAGTGTAACAAGATGATTGTCGTTATTCACTTCACCAGTCAGTGGTTCCAGTATACACTCCCGTTTACTCAGTGATCAAAAACAACAGTACTTATAAATTTGCTCTGTGAGGCTTAATGATAACCACGTCCTCACATGACAGTGGCTATCCACTGAGCATTAGCACCTCTTGTTCCTTGATGTAATACAGTAATACATGTTGTAAAAATACAACATGTATTACTGATCATGTGAAAATTCAATACCATGGGTGATATCTCATAGAAAACCTTCCTTACTTGCATGTCAACACTGAAACTATCAACACTGAAGACACAGAGGATTTCAGATATTTATTTAAAACAAAACAGAATTTGCACACGAGCTACATGAATATCAGGAGAATTGCACTGACTCATATTTCTTAAAGGTATATCAGTAACAAGTTTGCTGTGACTGGCATGTGTCTGGGACTTTCACATGCAGCAGTCTACTGCTGTTATACATGCGGACTTAGCCTCTGGCAACCAGATTTCAATATTTGGTGACTGGCTCAAGAGATGCAGACGGTTGTTGGAGAGTCACAGGTACCACCCATGGCTCCTCTAGTCTGCCTGTCGAGGTGTCCTTGGGCAAGATACTGAACCCTAAAGTTTAAAAACTGATCATTTCAAGTGCTATATAAGTACCATTTAGCAATATTTAAAGTCCACTAAAGCAACAAGCAGCAACTTAAGACAGACACTCTGGAAACCTCCAAGTTATTCTACAGGTTTCAGTTCTTTATGTTGAATATGTAGGATTTGCATAGGCCTCTCATATTTTCACAGAAACCCCAGCTTTTTCCAGCTGGCAGCAGACCTCATTACACACACACACTTTGAGGAAAGAGGGTAATGTGAAACTGAATGCATACGAAAAAAGGGACTGGCTGCATTCACACTAAATTTTCATCAGCTCTGTCCTCAAGGTACTTCAGATCAGCACCATCAGTACCTTGCGTAAGGACACTTTGGCGTGTGGATTGAAGAAGCCGGGGGTTCATACCACTAGCGCTCGAATTAGCTGATGACCCCTTTTACCTCTTCTATTGTATACGATACAAGGTGAGGCTAAGTGTTCACTTAAAATCTGTGTCAGTATTTTGAACTGGGAAAAAGGGAGCAGAAAAGCTGCTACCTGGGTTGTTTCTTGTCCTTGTGTGACTATGTTTCAATTGTCAAAGGCCCCTCTGTATCACATAAAACTGCCAAAATAAAACTACAATTTGTCAGTGTTTTCAGAAATGCTCTTAAAAAAAGCATTAGGCTACCACTTTACAATAAAATTCACTCTGCACATGTGGGTGGACCAAAAAAAAAAAAATCACAGAAAAAAAAGAAACTTATTGTTAGTGTATTTGCAAGAGGACTCCTTCCTCGCTAGTTTCTCTTCCACAAATGGCATTTAAAAAAAAGGCAGGGAGAAAGCCAATGATTTATTTAAAGGGCCCAGGGGTATTTTGCCCTGTTGCTTAAGGGTCTTATGCACCACTGCTTTGAAGTACTGAGCAGTCCAAGGAAATGTATAAATGGACAGAGGAAGGAGATTGAAAGGCTAAGCTTTCAAACTTAGGGTTCATCAAAGATCACAAAAAGGTATTTGGGCTCTAAAAGGAAGTGGTTGTTTCTGTTGCAGACGTTCTTCCCCTTTGTCGACTTAAAAGGTACACTGAATGTAATAGTACACCGTGTAGACTTTGTGAGCAACTGCAGAGTTTAATAAGTAATGGTTCAATCTTGATTCTGGCATTACAGATGTATTCTGATATAGCTGTTACCTTTTCATCACTGCTGTTCAGGTTTTTGCTCAAAGTGCCCCCTGTGCAATACTCTATACTCGCGCATTTACTCTGAGATCGAATATAAAATGAAACATTTGCTTGAGCAAAAGCTTAACATGAACACACAGATAAATTTTAAAAATGGTTTGAAGTAACCTGTAAATGCCACAATGGCAAATGCTCCCACTGATTCTGTACAATTATGTTGATTCCTAAAAAACAAAAAAAAGAGAAAACATTCATGTGAAAAGGTTTATCAGAAAGAAAGAAAGAAAGAAAGAAAGAAAGAAAGAAAGAAAGAAAGAAAGAAAGAAAGAAAGAAAGAAAGAAAGAAAGAAAGAAAGAAAGAAAGA
>NW_005187474.1:1833291-1842130 GCF_000239375.1 Pundamilia nyererei | reverse complement strand
AGAAAGAAAGAAAGAAAGAAAGAAAGAAAGAAAGAAAGAAAGAAAGAAAGAAAGAAAGAAAGAAAGAAAGAAAGAAAGAAAGAAAGAAAGAAAGGGCTACAACAGAATTTTCCAACCCTATAATTGCAATTCTATGACTACCCTATGTTTGTAAAACTCTTAAGGCTGATTATAAAGTAAAATGTGGCTGCAGAGAAGCATGTCCATGGAAAATGCACTTTAAAAATAATAATAATAAAACAGCAGAAATGAACCAAATGACAGCTATGTAAAGCCATCAAATTATTTTAAAGATCAAATAAATAAAACACGGGGAGTTCTTCAAATCACTGGACATGCACATACTTATTAACTGTGACCACCAATGAATATAAAACAGTCTACTTCAGAGAAAAACATGCATCACCAATACAAATAGAAATCTCTGTCAACCCTGTAATTATACTATTTGTGAAGAGACAAATGGACAGTGCTATCAAATGTTGCCTTAAGGAAAATTCATCTTTAAAGGTTACACTTGAAAGGAAGCTGTCCACACAATAAACATGGAGCTAGGTCTCCACCTACTGGCAAATAATAAAGTGATGGCCGTTATAAATAAATAAATAAAAACCAAATCTGTCTAGTTCTACATAAACACCGATAACAAAATGCACTATGTAGCTAAAATTAGATTCAGCGTATTTTCACTTTCAGTCTCATGCTGCAGCCTTCAGCAAAGTATGACTTTGCTAAGACGCAGCACAGTCCTCTCATGCCGTCATCTTCACAAGCACCTAGTCACAGTAGACATTTTATCACATAATGATGCATCATGAATCCCTTCTGAGTTAAAAAAAAAAAAAAAAAAAGGAGGTAGGAAGGTAGAGCTGACTGGAGAGCTAATCTGTAAAAATCTCACATCATATGACCAACAGTCATCTTATGTTTGGTACAGCAGAAAGCAGCAGAACAACAAGTACAATCAACTGAGGAACATGTCAGTGTGACAGGTTAATATTCTGCACCGCTGAGCTCATAATTCAATTCCAATATTCAAAATGTGCTACGATTGAACAAAACGTTGCTCCAAACGAACAGAACCCATTATCAATCTAAACTCCAAGGCTGGGACTTTTGTATTCCAGGCAGTTTTACAAGTATACATCCTTCCATATCAGCAGCCAAAGGTTACAAGCACAGCATATACTTACACAGCTCTGACCACATGTGCACATGCTTGAAGCAAACAGCAAATTCCTTCAAGCTTCTTCCCTACCCCTCTTCTGACTTTAACGTCTATGGCTTTTCAGCTGAATAACATTATGCACATAAAAAAGCCTCTCTTTTGCTCTTTGAATGACATAAAAGCATATAATGCCTACTTAACACACAATATAAAACATGTAGTAACCTATAAAACTGTGTGGAATGAGCATCACAATATGAAGTGCTACATAAAACCCAGCAATTTTAGCTGCCACTCAAAGCAATTACAGAAATTGTGACTTAAGATTTCCTCTCAAAGGCTCCAACCAGATGTACTAAACCAATTATTAAGCCAACTATATGTGCTTTTGCTTTAATTTGGGAAACACATCTTGAGTGTAACTACTGTACCATGAACATGGTTTCCAGGCAGTTTGGCCATTAAATGAATTAAATTACTGACAAGACACAGCCCTGCATTGAAGACTAAGCCTAATGAATTATTCATATTTCTAAATCTCTATAAAGCAAGGTTTCATTTAGGGGGATGTCTAATCCAAACTATAGATAGCAAAAGAAAAAAGTCATCCTTATGTATGAAATCATAAGTTTATGTTTAGAGCACAGTATATTATGGCCTGAATGCTGAGGGGCAGTGCTGTGGTCTGTGCCTTTTTTGGATTTTGGAGGGAGGGTGTCATTATGCCAGAGGAAGTGGTTTCTTTGATGGGACTGCCTGGGCATGGAGACAGCTTGTCGTCCTTGCATTTGGCATTTTTTAACAGACGGTATACAACAGTGTTGCTGACAGCCACTTTAAGCTAGCATCTGTTAGAAAACACACGATCTAGAGACTTTGGCATGACTGAATTTGCTATCAACAAGGACAACTTGTGTTATCCTTTAATATAACGACCATGAAGACATTTCTGAGGCACCAACAGTTTTAAGCTTGTAATTTATCAGTCAAAAAGTCTGGATGTTGTCCATGATTTACAACCACATACAAATACTGTGTTACGAACTTGCATTTCATGTGTTTGTTTTGTGCAGTTAATGTATCTGTTTATGTTAATTCAGCTGTGCCAGGGCCCTGCTCCGATTGGTGCGTGGATATACAGCCCGACGTGACTGGTTCCAGCTGGAGGACCCACCCATTAAAAGGAGGCCGGAGTGCCGCGGCGGGAGAGGTTCTCGCATCTCTCCTCATGACCCAGCAGTATACCTGTGGCAGCCGCTGGCTGCAGTGCTGTTTTGGAAGTCGTGGAAGTGGAGTGGGTAGGGGTGAGCTGCTGTTGATCACCAGTTTTCTCCTGTTTTGAATTAGTTAAGGAGGTCAGACTGTCTTTATTTTTGACTTTGTTTTGGTAAGGTCAGGAGTGCGAGATTTGTGTAGATTTGTTTTTGTTATTTTGGCCTTGGCTCACCCTAAAGCGTTGATGCTTCCGCTTTCGTCTTGTAATCGGAAGGTTGCCGGTTCGAGCCCCGGCTTGGACAGTCTCGGTCGCTGTGTCCTTGGGCAAGACACTTCACCCGTTGCCTACTGGTAGTGGTCAGAGGGCCCAGTGGCGCCAGTGTCCAGCAGCCTCACCTCTGTCAGTGCGCCCCAGGGTGGCTGTGGCCACACCTGGTGCTTGACTGCCATCACCAGTGTGTGAATGTGTGTGTGTGAATGGGTGAATGACTGAATGTGTAAAGCGCTTTGGGGTCCATAGGGACTAGTAAAACGCTGTACAAATACAGGCCATTTACCATTTGTTGTCCTTCTTTACCACTTGGTAAATAAATCACATTATAAAGAACGTATTTGTTTCCTGACGCTGCTTGGGTCCGGGGGGGTGCCGGGGGGGGTGCCTCACTCATGTTATTGCCTGGCCCTAGACGGGTCGTAGCAACTGGAATTGCAGAGTCATCCTTGGAGACTAGACCTGCCCTTTCTCATAGCAAAGGAATCAAACAGGATTAGTCCAAGATGCTCAAAAAACCTCCTAATGATGCAACCCAGTGTCAAACAAAGCCAAAAACAAAGTGTCAATAAATACAAGCTAAGTGTGACAACTACAACAAGCAAATCAAATAAATCTTGGTGAACAACAACCATCCTGGAAAGAAGTACTGTTGAATAATCAGCCATCAAGCTATCTGCAGATTTTGTAGGTTTTGTATTAATACACAGAATGCAAGAAAAAATCCCCCAAAATATAATAATTATTATTATAATTATTTTATTTTTTTTAAAAACAAACAGGCTCTCATTTGTGCCATCCTTAATGTCAATTCCACTATGAATATAGTAACCCCAAACTCTAAAATGTATTGGTACATAATATTGAAAAGATTTAGAGTATCCAGAGAAGTGTCTGCAAAGACTTCTCTTCAAAAGTAATATTAAATATCTGTGAGGCCCTCAGGTTGAACTGCATTAAAAATCCACTTTTGAAATTAATACCAGAAAGTAGAGTTTCGCTGCATTCATAACTGCAATTTAAATCTCTGCCATGAAAAAAGCCATAGCTAAGAAATCAAAAAAATGTACATCTCCGCTCATAAAAAGCAATAAACTAAAAATAATTTAAATCCGGTTGCTATCCCCTTCAAAGTTTTTTCATTGTGCACCACTTAGAGCACTCCTGCCACGTTTGAGTCAATTCCTGGAGGTTCTCATGACTTTCATGTACCTCAAACTTAAAATCAGACATCAACTTCTGTATCAAACTTAGTCAGCCTTCATTCTAAGAATTATCAGTGTAGATTAGATTTGGTCTCTGTCTGAGAGGACAGTACTTTTCCATGGACAAGTGTCCAGTGACCAAGCCATCAAGTGAGAAGGATGCTGGGCTACATTCACACAGATGTGCACTGTGACTTTATCCCCCACTGTCACACTACAAATGTGGAGTACTACTGTAAAGTCATTATGCATCTAAGAGAGAGCTTCTGACCCTCTGAACTTTATCTCATTTAAGATGAACTGCAGCAAAGTAGAACACAGTCCAACTGTTGGATGACTAAAGCTTTAAGCTTTTTTTTTTTTTTTTTTTAAATCATGGACACTTAGTCTTCTCTGCCAGAGATGAGAGACACGAATCCAGCTAGTTATTCAGGCACATTTCAAAAGACAGCAAAGGACACATGGAATGTGTCACTTGCAGAACTGTGAAGGCATCATTAATGCTAAATGATCAAGTTTTGGAGGAACATATATCACCAGATAATGTCTTTATCAAGGAAGGCCTTCTAGCTAGAAGGCTCCCAGCTAGCTAGAAACCTAAAACTACATCCTGCTGCTATTAAAACATCAAGTCCTGGTGCTAAAATGCCTCTGAAAATATACAACACATTATGCAACAAAAAGAAAATATCACACATCAGGTGTTGTTT
Source organism: Pundamilia nyererei (assembly GCF_000239375.1). Taxonomy (NCBI): domain Eukaryota; kingdom Metazoa; phylum Chordata; class Actinopteri; order Cichliformes; family Cichlidae; genus Pundamilia; species Pundamilia nyererei. The sequence continues at coordinate 1,837,561 of NW_005187474.1, read as the reverse complement.
AGCTGAAATACTGTCAAGCAGCAATTGTAAAATCAATTGCTTTTGAAGACTGTAGTAAAAGTATATGTATGCATCACATCCTTATCATTGAAATGGTCCATAGGGTCATGTGACTTCATCACAGACTGACCGGTTTTGTAAACCTGTTTAACAACTTGTCAATTCCTGCCATTTTACATGAAGAGTTGGTAACCAAAAGGCAGAAACCTGTATGACCAACTCAGCAAGCAGCATATTTGATACATTATGAACTTGGTCCCAGTGAAACAAAAAAACACATTCTCTACAACACACAAAATAAGGCACATTAAAGTATTACAAACATATGCTATTAAAGTAAATACTATGACATTACACAAGTATGTAAATTTACGAAATAAATTACCTAATTTTCAACTCTTACGTTGTTAAAAATCCCAGGGTTGTGGAACCAAATGATTGGAAAGGCACTTTGTTTGTAACAGTAAATTCAATTTGTTTATTGCTACAAAGGACAAACCTAAGTGGAGTGCTATTTAACAGATACGACTTTCTTTAATGACCAAAACTGGCATATTGCCCAGAAACACAATAAATATTTGATAGATCTGATTTACAGAATAATCATGTAAAACTGTTTTCGTTCTTCAACATAACCCTGTGACAAAAACTCAAATTTGAATTCAACCGAATTTGTGATGAAAAGCTGGTCTTTAAAAAGGCCAGATGATGCTTTAGAAACAGTTAGCTATTGTTTGGGCTTTAAATATATCCTCAAGTCACAGCCTGACTAAAGCAGCTTCAGAGCAGGTAAGCTCTGCAGTCGAAGTTACTACAGAGAGATGCCCTGTGTGAAAATGAGTCACCAGTGTGGGAAACAAAGAGCCTATATTTCCAGAGTTAGACTGCTAACCCTCTAGGACTGCTGCATAGATGAGACAGGCCCCAGGTGTTATCAAAATTGAACTGGCACCTCATTCAAATCAAAGCAGAGATAAGATCAAAATAATGACGTAACACACTTATAATCATGTAAGAAAAGTAAATAACTCAAAAGCAAACATTGAAAACAATGCAAATTTAACCGCTGTGCAGTTAATAATCCTTTTATAATTTAAGTGTTTACTATATTTTATTTTCACATAATGACATAAATGTCAACAATTTTCATTGTCTGAGTTTATTACCCACATAAACTATGAAAAAAAATATACTTACTGTAATATCCATACAACACAGTATCTTCAATTTGCCCTCTTGTCTCATTGTTTGCTGCCCATTCCTGCCATGAGAAAGCCAATTATGAATATTAATTTTAACATTTGTAACAAGGCTGATTCATGACTCATGTATAACAATAAATGAAAAAAGTTTGCAATAATAGTTCTCAAAAAATGTATTTAGAATGACAGCATAAATAAATACCATAAAACTTAAGCCTGAGACAAAAGAAAAAATATTGCACTGATGAATGATTCAGCAGCTTACAATCACACAAAGCAACAAATTACCTAATGTTCAAACAAAAATACTATTAAACACACTGAACATATTACACATCTTGATGTAGATGTACACCTACTGACCACTTTATCCAACTGCTAATCAACTGTTCATTAACAAAAATACCCCATTAGCCAATTGCATGAAAGCCACTTTAGCCATGCAGTCATGGGGAAGACAAACGGCTAAAGTTTAAACTGAGCATCAGAATGGGCAAGAAAGGGGATTTAAGTGATTTTGAACTGGTGCTGATCTACAACAATCTCACACAGTTTATACAGAATGACGAGAAAAAGAGCAAATATCCCGTGAGCAGAAGGGAAAATGTTGCCCGGCCTGAGTCTCGATTTCCCAACTCACTGACGTGCAGACAACAAACCCGCAACTGTGCGATGCTATCGTGTTAATATGAAACTAAAATCTTTGAGGAATGTTTCTAACAACTTTCTGAATCTGTGCCCAAAGGACTCATGGTAGCTCTGAAGGCAAAAGAAGGTCTAATCCTGCACTAGCAACATATACCTAATAAATTGTCTGGCGACTTTATTCAAATGCAACAATAAGACAAAAAAATACAACTGAGAAATGCATTTAGATTTTAGGTTGAAGAACAAAATACTAACCTTATAAGTACCATTGGGATACTTCATGAAAGAAACAAGGAATATGTCCACTGGTAGAAGTGCAGACGTGATCAAAGCAATAGCCAGAGCACATATTGCAGTGATAGTTGAAATAACTTCACTCTCCCGCCGACTTTGAAATTTCCGAATGTAGATCCAACAGAACACGAGAATTACCTTAAAAACAAAAAAACAAAACAAAAAAAACCCAGTAATTCAAATAAATAATGTCGTCACGAGGAACACTTAAAATAAATAATAGGGCAGCAAAAACACTTTTGGCTTACAGAGCTCTATTACATGTAAAGGCAAAAGAAAACAGAAGTAAATTCAATCAACTAAATGCTTGAACAAGGTGGCATTTGCATTTAATTTGCAAAATGTCAGCAGGATTTATAAAAATCAAACTGAAGCAAACAAGCAACACACTAGAGGTTGGAAATCAGTAAAATTATGCTGCATAATACAATAACCTTGTAACAAAGTCTACCTTTGTGGTGTTATATATCCTTGAAATGTAAAACACACCACTTATAACACAAAAACAAAAACAACTGAAATCTAAGTATTAAAACAACAAGTAGGGCATTATGTAACTTTAAAAGCCTGACTGCAGGTGCTCTGGAGGAGCTGATCCGATTATATCATACTCCCTTCTCAGAGTGACAGGCAATAACACAAAGTCTTCATTTCGTAAGAAGCAAAATAAACAGACTTACTAGAAAGGTGATACGAGTGGTACACTTTTTAAAAGATTGTTTAAATTAAGTAATAACATACACATGTATTATCATGCTGTTCAACGTTTAAAGGGGAAAAAACGAACAGGAGAGAAATTGACATTGTAATGGGAGAGAAGCTCATTAGACAAAAAAGCAATAAATGGGCTCCAAAATGACAAGGTCATATTCCAGGCACATGTGCTTTAAGAGGTGAGGACACTGCAAACACTTGCCCCTTCAGCTTAAGGGCTGCCATTCGCAGACAGGATCAATTAAAGGCCCACAGCTTTACGCCTCCGGCTGCTTGCTCTGCCAGGTAATGGCGAAAGGCTCTGCATCCAAATAAGACCCATTGAGAGGTCTGAAATAAAAGGGTTGCTTAGTACTGGGCAGAAAAACAGAGCAATTTATTGGCATCCAGCCATTCTTCTGGAGGACTTGTAATTTAGCCATGTGATGTGGGTATGAATGACATTTGGGATAATGAGGGCTAAAATGGGCTGCAGATTATCAAGCTGAACAATTTTAAGACATTTATTTAAGTAGCCCACTACAGAAGTCTCAATTTATGTCTTGCTAGGGGAAGAAAACTACATAGTTGTCTTTGGTTAAGGTTGGTTAATGTAGTTTTTCCACTTTCAGCACTTATTTATTTGTAATAAAAACAGTGCGTTTAAAAACAAGGAGACACTTTACAGTACAGCTGGGTGGTTTTATACAGGAAAGATCTAACCGTGGATGTTACATTTTTATGAAATTAAGTAACAATACCAGATTCCTATTCTCCACAAAGTGGTGTTTAACAATTCCAATGTTACTAACAGTACGCAACACCAAAATATTCTAAACAGTTCACTGAAAGCCTCTTATAGGGCGACAGCCTGTAAGTGTGTCACGGCTAATGTTAGCTAAAACCAATCCAAAGACAGTGCTGGCGTTAATGCGCTGTAGCCATGTTGCGCCGATTAACACCGATGTTAAAACAACGAATTTGCCTACTAGCACAACTCGGGCTAACCGTTTACCGCTCCACTACTTTATAAAGCGACTACGTAATGTCGTGCTTCCTTACCAACAGTATAACGGTGAAAATAGACCACCCGAGCACAGACTCTGTTAGCAACGACTGAGCCGCCATCTTCACTTCCTGCAATAACAAACCCACGTGCTCCTGTTAACGTCACCACGGTGGAAAGACAGGCAGCTGACCGTGACGTCTCCGCAGGAAGCGCGTTCAAGCGTCAATGCTGAACTGATAATCGTAGATTTTTATCGTGATGTGCAGAATTTAAGTATGTGTGATAAAATACAACACGTCTAGTCTAGTCTGCTTCTTGACTTTATACTATTCTAGTGAACTTGAAAATCTAACATGATCACATTTAATCTTCCGCACAGCCTGAACCTTCTTTGACTTTCTTTCTTGTCATTTCTTTAAGTAGT
>NW_005187474.1:1784835-1832523 GCF_000239375.1 Pundamilia nyererei | reverse complement strand
AAATGAGGAGTAGCTTGAGACTTTTAAGCAGTACTGTATGTCACTTTGACAGGCAGCATACACCCAAACATTGCTTCAGAAACAACCACACCCCGACGGCAACAACACTCTCTGACAGCAACATACTCCTGCAGCAAACTACAGAACCCAAATGATCTGGTGCTAAAATCAGGCGGCAGACACCACAGAACACAGCCAGAGGGCCAAAGTCTGTGGGCTGACATAACAGAGCTGTTCTGGCGGCAAAAGGGAAACTAAGTAATGTCAGGCATTTGATAGATTGTATATTATTAGATCGATATTGCCTGAAAGCAGAATTGCTAATGCTGCTGAAGTCGAGGTCAGGCTATTCTAACTATAATAGCTTATGCACTCATTGTCCATAATGCAAAAGTTCACAGCCTTCAGTATTTTATAAGCCAATCAATTGTTTAAAACAAAACAAAGTAACTTCCTGTGATATAGTGGAGTATTTTTTACACTTTAAATGCAGCACATGAAGTAAAACAGAAATGCACAAGAACCTTCTTACCAGAGATTATTCATTACAACACAATACCTGTCTCATTAGCAGAAGGTTAGTCAGTCAACAACTTTCCACCATTATATACAATTAAATCTTCTTAAAGACACTCTCAAGGGAAAATCTCAAGTTGGCTTGTGATGTCCTGAAAGGAAAACAACCACCAAACACTCAGTAAGAGGATGCATTATGCTGAAGCATCTCAATATGAATGGCTGCAATGAATCTGTGCTGTTATATAACTCCAGCGCAGTGTGTTTCATCACTGATACAAACACAGGCAGTCTGCAATAGTTAGAGTAATTTAAATGCCCATGAAGCGTTACTAGTTATTTGTTCTTTTTGTCAGAAATATTTTCATTCTAACCTCTCATATTCATATTCCTTTGCCTACTTCATGTGATACAGTATCCTGCTCTAGCAGGAAGATTTAAAAAAAGAAGTAACACCTCTATTCTTATTATGTTGTGGTTATGTTAACAATCTGAATGTATTTCGTTAAGACCCACCAATGTAACACCTTTGTTAGCTTATGGGGCAACCCAACCCTGTGTGGTGCAACCACACAGGCATTTTGGCTTACTTGAGGGGCAAATAGGCTATCCAGTTGTCTCAACCTTGAGTTATGGCACGTAAGCTGAACTGGGAGACTGCCATTTAAATATTCTTGTGAAATTATATAATTTCTTTGTATCCCATTATTTTTATTTTTCTCTTCTTTCTTTTTTTTTTCCTGCAAATGCTCTTCTGGTACAAGGAATTGTCTGTAAAGTGTCAAATAGCATCTATGAGCTGGTGCATTTTCAGACTTATATGCAGCATAATTTACATTCAGGACTGGTCCAGTGTATTTGGAAAACTTATCTGGTTCATTAAGCATTAAATTAGCTGAACGGGAGAAAGTGTGGCTTTAGAAATCAGGGTGCAGTGCACCTGAAGCTGCATTCTCTTGTAGAGCCTATCTTTGGAGTATACCTGTTAATTGTACACTGCAGTTCTCCACACCACCATAGTCACTGTGCTGAAAGTATTCCCTAAGCTAAGTGTATTTTCAGTAAAGATCCATATAGCTAATTAGCCTCCATCAAAGTAATTTAATTAGTACTTTTAGTATAGAGTATATGTCTGATCAGTGGCTCACTGGATGAGTACCTTTTATGACCGTATTCTTTTTATTACTTGGCTTTGGTAACTTGATTGTGTACATAACCGTCATATAGGCGCTTACATTGGTCTGTTTTATGTGTCTCACTCGTTTGTTGAATTTTTCACCTAAGCTTCAGAAATACATACAGCAAATAGTTACTTTTCTACCTGTAATATCTGTGTAATAACAGGAAGACAATGTTTTTCATTTTATTTTCATTTTAGTGACTAGAGGAGCTGTAGCCTCCTCAAAGCTATGTCACTGACGTTTTCAAAACAGCTGACTGTGGGCTCCAAACCTGTGCAGTGTTGGGACTATATAAACTTTTCCAGACTCTAGACTCTGTGTGAGTTGTGACAATGTGCTCGGGATTTTTTTTTTTCTTTTTTCTGAGAGGCTACTCACCATTTCTTTCAGTTCCTATCAAATTTATCTTGCATGCAAAAACCCATGCTATCTCACTATAAAGAATTTTCATCTTTTCATTCTGGCTCCCTTTTCACAGTTTTAAGTGCAATAGGTAAAATAAATCTACTCCATTTCTGAGCTATATTGTTTCTTAAATTACAATAGGCAAGGAATGTGCAGCCATGCTTCACCGTGTATGGAATTACTGTAGCAAAATTAAATTATTACTTGAGTAATTACTTTTGCAAGGGGAACACTGGAGCAGCCTATGGTGACATTGAGACTCTAACGTTTCGGAGAGTGAAAATAATACATCTCTATGAGCACCAGCTATCTATTGTATTGAGGAAATTAGCCTGCAACTAATTGTAATGAAGAACATTCTTACCAGTTAATTAGTTGGTCACTACTGGTTTGGACACTTATAAATTCAACTCTCTAAAATCAATAGGCCTATATCTAAGCTTCATTTATGCCCCTGAATTTTAATTAAACTAATGAAAGATATACTCATTATTCACTTGCACAGGGAAGGTATATAGGTCTGCTTAATTCATGCAACCTTTCAAAACTGCAAATGCCTTTATTTAGTGCTGTTTGGCAATGTGCCCCAATGGAGACCATCTACCAAATTCTATTAAAAGTGGGCTTGCTGTTTAAAAAAAAAAAAGAAAAGAAAAAAGGAAAGCCATTTTTCATACTTCTGTCAGTTAAGTAGACTTTTCTTTTTAATGTGTATTTTGATTTTATAACAGTAGCTGTTTCCTTTCCCCTTTTTTCTTCAGCTTCAGTTAAATTATAGCATCACATTCACCCATCATCCACTTTCTTCTGATTCTGACATTTATTATTCATCTGAAGAACACAAGGAGTACTGCCAAAATAGTCTTTGTTTCCCTGTAAACTTTGAAGTCTCCTCCTTATTGTGTCAGAAAACAGGTGGAGCTCATGGTCTTATAGCTTTGTTGGTTATTTTGCTAAATTGTTATCAGTGTCGCTTCATCACTCTCATCGCTATAGACCAGCCATGCTGTTGTGAGGTCATAGGTTTACAGCTTGAGGGAAACATTTGGAGAATAACTAAAGGCAGCTGTTCTGAAATCTTCTGGCAAAGTTAAAACACGTTATTTCCTGACCTCTTAACCTGACCACATATAGGTTTGTTGCCTAAATCTTATTAAACACTGAAAAAAAACCACACATTACATCTACTCTCCCGGATCAAAGTACTGCATTTGTTCCATTCATCAAGCACCGCCTTCTTCTTTGCAGGTGTAGGTGCAGGTGTTCTGGCTCTTTGTATTCCTTCACCTAACTTCCTAAAGTCATTCTGCTAGTCAGTGCTGTATTTTCTTGTCTTTTTGCAAGAAAATTGCAAAGCTGTGCTAAAAAATATCTTCTCAAACTTGTATATATGTATATATACATGTATACAAATATATGTATTCATTTGACTAATCACATTGTTATTATCGTTGTTATCGATCAGTCTCTTACTATGACGCACTTGCATTAGGTACACAGTGTGTCACTAGCACACAGGATATTGGCCATTGTATGCCAATATAGATATTCCATTAAAAATCTTAAATTATTTATAATGAAAGAGTCAATTTAAAATGGGAAATCTCTTCAAGTTTATGTAATAATAGATGAACAAGGTCTTTTTCTTCTCTTTATTCTCAAAGGTGCTCTGTTGGATTGAGACCTGCTGACTGTGAAATCCATTTGAGTACAGTGAACTCAATGTCAGGTTCAAAAAAACAGTTCGAGATGTTTTGAGTTTTGTGACATGGTTCATTATCCTTCTGGAAGCAGACAACAGAAGATAGGTACTGTGGTCATAAAGGGATAGACATAGTCAGCAGCTCTGGTAGCATTTAAATGATCCTCAGCTGGTACTAAGGGGTCCCAGAATGCACGTGCGTGTATAGTTTTACAATGCTGAGTGTTTCTTGTCTTTACCTTACCTAGCCTAGACAGAGGGTGTGTATCATTTGCATATTATAAAGTTGGCCCTCACAAGCAAATTTATGTAAAGTGACTCAGTGGCTGTAGAAAATTCCCAATACAGACATATTTTAAAAAAGTGCACAATTGCAAAGCAGAATGTTGCATATACAAACAAAGTAGGTGCAACACACTGTAATATTTTCCAGTGTTTAATGTTTTTTGTCAAATGCAATGCCATTGGTGTAATAATAACATAGGAGTAGTTAATTTAAAATTCTGATGCCTACTGGTTGTATGCACCACATTAAAGCCCAACTTCAGACAGCAGACAGTCAGTTGGCAACCAACTGATTTTCTTTCACTGCTTTCAATACGCAAGCCAATTATATGATCATATTACAAAAATACCCCGCAGATCTATAGCTCTAGGCAAAACTGACACATTATTGTATCTTTTTATTCATTTTCTTTTTTGTCTGCATACTGGAAGCTTTCATGCCCAGGTGAGCTCTCAGAAATGATAAACACACTCCTTAATAGCTTCTGTGATTTTTATGTGCACATGAAAGGTACACATCAGTGGTTATGTCTGCATACAGATTAGTGACACACAATATGATGTTTTTGTCTGGTGCTTTGCCATATGTCAATTTAGTTAATCATCTTGTAAAACAGGCAGGTGTTTTGCGCCTAAACCACTTTAACAAGAGTGAAATGAATGAAGGTTCAGAGCAGCGATTAGTATTATATTCAAAGCAAACAGGTGCTTGACAAAACAGTAGTATTTGCCGAGGTTATGCATGTGCATATCTATGAAAAACAGACACAGGCAGAAACACGTACGCACAAAGAGGAGAGTACTGTAAGATTATTTTGAAATTCAGTGCATTTATATTGTATTAGGGCAAATCAGAAAAAGATTACAAGAAGTAAAGTGTTGTGTTGTTTTATTTACAAACTGCATTTACACGTAAATATGTATGTAAAGGAGGAATTGGTAAGATTATTGCTCTGTCATTAATAACCCCCCATTTTTTTCACCATCAAATGAGTAATGAAACACTACCTAAATTAAGAAAAAAATAATGTCCTTATTAACCATACTAATATTAAGCTTACCACAAGATAGATGTATTCCTTAATTTAATTAGCACATATAGACGTTATGGTGACCGGATTTGTTAAAAGTATTGAAGCATGTTTTAGTAGTAAAAGCACCTTGAAACCTGATCATTTACCTGCACTTTGTCTAGTGTATAGTCTGTACAATTAAATGAATTTGAGAAAAATATAATTCCTATTCTTAAGAAAAATTTCTTTGCCTCACCAGCAATCTTTTGAAATAATTTAACAAGTAATAAGCTAACTACTTAACAAAAAATAAAGGAAAGAAATGCTAATGATCTAAGTTCTATAGCTAACTGTAAGCTAGCCAGTGTAAGTCTTGCTAACAATTTGAGAGCATGTTTTTCAGTTTAGATAATATTAAAAGGTAAAATTATGCCAGCTCAGTCCTTATTCTTGGAACATAAGAGGATATATTCAAGCAGCATGTTTGACCGCTGGGCATGGGCGCACTGTTTACACAGCTTGTCATTGTTAGCAACCAACGGTAGCTCGCTAATTCTCTAAGTTAAAACTTGGAGGGATTTGACAAAAGAAGCTTTTTCAAAGCTAAAAAGAGGATGAAAGGGTGAAGGTTAAGCTAGAGACTCGAGAGTTTTCACCTGTTACTTTAGTTAGCTAGTCTATCTTAGTATAAGGTACATCATGTATAATTGCCCAATTTTATGATGCTTAAAGCTGTGTAGATTAGTATATGTAGGCAATATACAGTTGTGCAAATTTTAGTAGTTCCTATTTTCTGTTAATTTTAACTGAAGTTCTGTGAAAGTTTTTACAATCATTAGGTGAAAATTTAAGAATTTGCTAGGCTACAATTGATAACGTTTCTCATCTGATGTGAACAATCACTGTAACTGAAACAAAAGACAATTTTAGTTTATCATTTTGTTGTTGTTGCATTTTTATGATAACACATTAATCATTTTTATGAGGCAGAAATGGCTTTCAGCTGTCATCTTCATAAACCACCCACACCATCTCTTGCAAGTAAAACAGTAGATTAGGTCATGTAGTGTGATTGAGTCTCTGGAAATCACAGGAGTTAAAAATCTCTAAAAGGGCGCTTTCTCTCAAATGACTTTGAATCTTTTTTATTATTATTATTTTTAAGGGCACTGAACATGTAAACCTAATATCTTGGGGCCAGAATCAGCATGAGCATCTGTCGCTTGCCACCCCGATTTTCCTTTGTTATCTGACTCTCCTGACTGTCTATTAAAGCTGAAATGCCAGGAAAAAATATTTCATAGGGCAAGTCCCCATAACTATAAAAAGATCTAGAGGGATATTCTCTTGTGATTTAAAAAAAACCCCCCAATGCTTTTGTATTCCAAGTTTTAAATGACAGTGACTTCTGCTTAAGAACTGATAACTTATTTTCATGTATCTCAGTTCATGTTGCATGCATTTTATTCTTTAAAAATTATACAGAAGATATATTAAATGGGAATAAATGTCAACGTGATGACCAAAGTGATGACCAGGTGTCCGTTTACAGCAAAACCTCAGGTTTTCAATTTTTAATGGAGAAAAAAAAAAAAATATATATATACATATATATATATATATATGTATATATCTCCGGGAACCTGTTGAGAATTCTGTGTTTGCCTCAGAAATGCTTTAGAGGAAAGGTGACAAGAATTTAAAATGGACTGCTCACAGACAAAACAACATCAGCAGCAATGTGTCTTTTTGAAATAATGTCCTGATTACTCTGGATAATCTGCAGACAATACCGTGAGCAGATTTCATTGGAGCTCCCAAAGAAATGCTTCTGAAAAGTTTTGACAGCTTATGATTTACTGAGGATTTTAGGATAGCAAAAGAAAAATCCCAACCTCATACACCACACACAATCTGTCTTTGCCCACAGAGCAGCAACCCAGCAACAGCTTGGCTTTTCACAGCACTGCGAGAGGATTACTTTGCAAGCAAAGATTGTGGAACAGAATATGCTGGACTTTTATTAAAAGTTCTCGACCTCATTTGTGATCTCTAATCTGGCCAGTAATTAGGTATGCAATCCAGACATTACCTGAGTAATTAACAGTGAATTAATTCTATATATTTAAGGTTACATTTTATGTATTTGCACATAATTATTTAACTGTAAACTGTATTATTTCCTTATTCTAATAGATGTAGGACTCAGTGGATTGTATTTCTCAGCTCTACCAATACATAAACTTAAGCAATCTTATTTGCAACTGGTGCAGTCCAAAAATAAATAAATAAATAATTTTGCAATAGCTGAATGTATATATGCTTTGCCAGTAGTAACACCTTTAGGTTACCACAGCAACAACCATTTTTCCCGAGTAAGACCAAATTATTGTTATAAATAATACAATAACACAAACAAAGAGCTTACATTCAAATTGACTGATGCAAACTCTTTTAATAGTGTATTTCTGATAAATACAGTGTATCCTGAAGGACCATTAAGGCTCCTTGTCATTTTCATTATTTCGTTATTTATTGGTTTTACTTTAAGAGTAAGTTTACCCAAATCACACACACACACACATATACTGGAGGTGGTACAGAGCCTGTTTCTGCTGAAAAATAAATCAGTTCATTAAAAAAAAGGACGGAGGAGGGGGGTTAACATCACAAAACAATTTTCCAACATTTGGATTCTTGTGACTCCAGTGCTAACACACCAAGTCACACTTTTAAGCATGAGATGAGAAAAGTTCTTATAGCGATTCAAAATTAAAAGAACTACAGGAGCTCTAAAGAAATGTTTGTGCTAAAACAAAGAAATTTGGCCATCTGTTTCATTTGAATTTGAATTTCTTTCAAGCCCTTGTCTCGGTTTCTTTTTAGCACAATGCTTGAATGTGTATCTCGGAGTGTGTGGCCCTGTGGTGAAGGGGAGGGTGCACGAAAATCATCTGTCTAAACAATTACATGTGTGGATCTTGAACACCTGTTTGTACTGAGCAGGTGCCTTGACCTTTTTCTTTAAACAAAACTTTAGGATGCTAAGTAGTTTTAATTCAACCAACACTTTTAACAAAGACAGCTCTTTTTGTTAAAGAGATTACAATAATATGGATGTGACGAAACTCAGTTCGGACAGTGGTAAACATTAGCAAACCCTCACTAGGTTTGGATAAAGTCTACGCTCACAAGCCTGTCAAACCTGCATTTGAAACATAAGTTGTTGGCTACCATATAGCAGTATAGTATTGCAACATGGCATTTGGTTCTTCTAACTAAAATAGTATGTGGATTGAGTTTGTTGCTGTAGCACAGGGACTGCCCCTGAAAGCTGCCTTTATTAAACCTGCTCATCATTCCGCTTTATAATAAAGCATAACGTCTTTTTTATAAAGTGATGAATAGCCAGGTAAGCATGGATCAGCATGAATACGCGTTGACACGTTTTGTATTCTGCACATATTTACTTTTAAGCTTGGCTTGGATAATTCTAATTACTGCTAATATAAAAGTACCTTATTATCAAGTAAAGCCACATGCTTAGGGTCTTTATTGGGGATTTTTGATGAAATCATAATACATCAAACGCCATGCAATACCCGCACCTGGCTCTTTTAATAACAGTTTGTTTGAACTGCAATCGGGCATTTATTTTACTGAATATCAAAGCTGTTTGACTGTGTGCTAGTCTTGTTTGCTGAACTCTCTGTCAGTGAACATTTCAGTAATAATGACAGAGTGGGAGGGCCACTCGGTGCAACTAATAAGGACAGCGATCGGGCTGGCGATCCCACTGTGACTTTTATTTCCAAGTCTTGGAATCCGGAATCGGACTGGTCGTATCCACACATGGACTATGCTTTTGTCGCGGTTTTTTTCTCTGTTTTCGCCTTAGAGGAAACTTTGTCAGATACTGTAAGTACTTGTACTTATGGATCAAATTAATTTCACAGTAAACGAAAATTTTAAAAAAGAAGAAGAAAAAAACGGCTTAATGTAGAAATCAGCTTGTGAATTTATTGAAAACCCCCTTTTAGCGAGCATATTTTGCTTGTTTTCTCATGAAAGTGTGTTTTTGTTTTTTTATTTTATTTATTTGTTTCCCTACTTAAACTCCCGGCTTCATCCGTGTAACTTGTGCTGGGACCCATGCCTTAGAAACGGCTTATTTCTGATTTTCTTGCAGCTCTGCAGTAGTAAACACGCACCACATTTGCCTATTTGTTAACCGCAAATTACGTAATATTCTAAACACTGAACGAATATCAAGTGCTACGTTTCATACTTATTAAAAAAAATGCTCAAAAGCCCACAGCCAATCAGCGGTCGCGCATAGAAACACGCTTCTTTGAATATTGCATAGTTGCACTGAGTTATTGCCTCTGAGCGAAAGTGGCTGAATGACTGATGGATCGAACAACTTAAGTGCGCACGGTTTTGCCTGGTGCCTGTGATGCATACGGGCTCATAGCCTCCGTGTAACTACCTTAAACTGCCCCTGTGTCCGTTTAGTTGATGCGGATATAGAGCAGCTGTGTACCATGCTGCTGCACCGGGGGGAGCGTGTGGGTTTAAAGTTGCAGCTTAACTCGCGCACAGACCTCGATAATATGACTGCGAGTTGTAAAGGTGTGGAGTAACTGCGACAGCAGGGTCCGCCTGCAGAGCCGCGTCTGTTGCATGCATTTGCAGAAATGACCAGAATAATATTACTCCTCCACGCAGACACGGAATGTGATACCTCTGTACTGCCTGTGACGCTTGCATAGACTGGCTGTAGGAAGTGGCATGGCCACTTCATTACCGAGCGCCATGATACTGTAGGCCTGCATGTAAAACTTTATGATCAAGTGGGGGAAGGCTTGAAGGGTGGATGGGAATTATGTATGTATATATAAATGTATGACACTCCTTTCTATTGCCTTTTTTGTAAGATAGATATTGGAATTACCTTAATTTGCTGCAGCTGTATTAGGGCCTTTTGAGATCTTTTTTAGGAATGTCTTCAGAGTTGTCATCCATGGTGGAAATAGATAAAGTCTTTGCAACTACGCTGCCACAAATTTAAAATCCTCCAAACTGCTTATTCATTAGGAGGTCACTTCATACTTTTAATGCATAATTTTAATATAGCACAATAAAACATGAGATTTTATCATGCACAGTACCTCAAGTGCATTCAGATTCTTTTTAACCTGTACAACTTGAAGTCCTTGAAAGTCGTTGAAAAAGCCATGCGAAATTCTTTTACCTTCTGAGTTCATCTGTCAACATTATTTTGGCAGCGCCCCAGTTTTTCAGGCAGAGCAATCTAGTCGTTTCTAAAAGTGTTAGTCTGAAAAGCCCACTAAAGTTGAGGGTGCTTTACCGACTGTACTTTGGAGCAAACACTCACCATCCAGTGCGACTACCCAAAAAATGTGTGGCACCTCTGCAATGGCACGAGAGTAATCCAGAAGATTTTGTTTGGCAGCATAGTGAAATGGTTCAGGGGACTTTGTTGTAACTGGAGGTTTCCAGGTTTGATACTCACATGTGATATCCTTGAAGAACATAGTGTTGATTGAGTACTACATAAATAAAAGATCAAGGCTGTGGCAATATGATCAAGAAGCCAATCCCATATAAAACCCATCGTACAATTACTGTCACACATACTGTAAATATAATTTGGAATATTGATTAAAAAAGAGGAGAGCAGATGAACAGACTGAATGGATTACAAGCTGTAAATGGAGAAGCTTGGCTCGCTGGATAAGCAGAACTTAAAGAGAAACATAGCTAAGTGTAAACACTGCTGTGGTATAAACATCTGAATTCATCACTGTATGAAAACCTTAATTAGAACAAAACAACGAACAACGAACAACTCGCCAGCTTCACCATGGTGACGGAAATAAATCCAAAGTAAGGCTTTAGGGACATTTGAATGCACAAGCGAGTTAGGTAAAGCAGGAAAATCAGGCACATGTTAGTGCTGAATTCAATTCTGCAATAATACAACTTGCATATAATATAATGGAGTCATGTTTCTAATAATGAAAAGAAGTGATTAGAATGTGACAGATGTGTGTATATTATTTCTTCCTCACTTGAATGTAAACAACTTTCTACACTAGATTGCTAAATGAATCCAAATAAATTAAAAGATACTGTTGCCCAACATAATAGCATCCTTATAATAAAATGGGCTCATTGTTTTCTTGGGCTATTCTCTGTAATACAGCGTGTTTATCCATTGTTTAACTTAACTAAACTGAAGCTGAAATTAAAGCCATGTTGTTTCCATCCAGGTTTTCAGGTGGACTGCTTTCTAGAGCCAGAGCCATGATTTGCTTGTTAAGGTGGACTGCTCTCCTTTGGACTTTAAATTCCATTCCTTGCGCTTTGGGGATGGCAGTGAGCGAACAATCAGGTACATGGGTTTGTTGTCTGCAACGTTTTGCTCCTAACAGCATATTCCTTTTAACAAAATAAGATTATTGATGGTGATATTTTACGAATAAACTACTAGCTCTGGACTCTGATCTTTTATTAATGTCAATTTGAAGAAGATGTAGACAGAAATATTTAGACTCTATTATAATAATAGACATTTGTCTGTGTCCAAATCCATCTTCATCGGTTTTTGTTTGCAATGACTTTACTTGAATCCAAACTTTTGATTGATAAATATGTTACACAACAATCAAAATGCATAAAGCTGATCTCCATTTCATTTTTTGTGAAGTTGATGTAGCCACGTCTCTAAATTGGATCCGACACTCTCGTTTCTTCATTTTTTTTTAATGTTCTAGCAAAACTTTTAAAGATTAACAGAAACAAAACAACAACTTTTAACTGATTTTTCTGGTCTGATGTGTTTTTTCTCCTTAGGAAGTTTTTGCCTTAAAAAAATTACAAGAAATGCACAGTGGAAATTATTTCGTGATGGATTCACTGTCTTTTCTGTAATCCTAGTCAAAAGTGCTTCAAAATATAAATGAACATCTGCACCCAACACAAACAATTTCTCGGTTGCTTTCCCCTAGATGGCTCATGCCCCCCTCTGAGCGTAGAGGAACGCAGGTTTTCTGATGTTTTAGATCGTCCCCTGGAAATCACAGGTAGGTACCGAATGAACACGGTGGCTTTGTGGGGATGTAGACGTCGGCTTGTTCAAATCTAGTAACGCATTGTAATCCTGTCCCGCAGGATTTGATCTCACAGAAATGTTTCTTCTCCGAAAGGGAACAATCGCAGAAGACCTGCCATCATTTCGATTAGGAAGCAGTCCACTTATTAAGCCAACAAAGTAGGTAGCATTCACATCTGTGCTAGGGGTGCATGTGTGTGTACATTCTTCATTATTTATGTTCGCATTGTTCACTGGGAGAAAACCTCACAATACAACCATGCTATAAAAATGTGTGTCCAAGGCTATGATCAGTATTGAGCTGCAGGCTATTGCTCTCTGGCTCCTTCATGTGCTTATTTCTTATAACTCAAATATTGCAGGACCTTATGATATTTTACTGCTAATGTGTGTCTTTATTGTGGTGGCTATAATGAGAATTTGAGCTCGCTTTCTTGGATTTGGCTGAAGAAAATCTAAATAAAAATAAACAGTGTAGCCATAACTGAATTTCACAGAAGGCTTGAACTGATGCAACCCAGATACACCCTGCTCAGAGCAATAGTTCTATTTGCCTTGGCTAATAAGGGCAAGCAGTGAGGTGAGCTGGTAGATGGGGAATAATTTGAACAGAATTAATATATATTGCATTTTATTCTTGAAATCTCATAAGGGCAAAAACTGGGACATAAAGGAATGGGAAAAAAGTCCCAAGCTTGTATAATAAGACAGGAATATTAAAATGACTATGTAAATGACACATTCACTTACTGAAGACCTTTATTCCCCAGTCATCTGGCAGGGTCATGATGTGGCGTCACCTTGCTGCTGCTGATGTGACGTGTATAGTAGCATCATATTTTATAGAATTTATAAAAGCCTATTGCCCTTTTTACATTTGTATCACATGAGACCTGGGACATAAGTGAAAGCGCGATGGTTTGCATAACTTATACTGAGGTTTTAAAAATGAATCCTGAGATATTCATTGTTTTGTGTCCTCGGGTTGTAACAGTGAAAGAGAACACTTTGTCAT
Organism: Pundamilia nyererei; assembly: GCF_000239375.1. Taxonomy (NCBI): domain Eukaryota; kingdom Metazoa; phylum Chordata; class Actinopteri; order Cichliformes; family Cichlidae; genus Pundamilia; species Pundamilia nyererei. The sequence goes on along the minus strand of NW_005187474.1, from coordinate 1,819,268 downwards.
TCTTCCAGGAGGGCAGGATATTTTTAGTATTTTTATATGCAACTGTAAACATTTACTGCCTCCCTCTCTCTCCCCCTCTCCCTCCTTGGCTGGGTGAAAAAAAATCTTTGAGCCAGGTGATTTGTGATCTGCTTCCCTGTTCAGTCAACCAGCTGAAAATACATTCACTTCAGCCCTTCACTCAGTCTGGGCCCATAGTGCAAGAAGATGCTGCCTCTCGGTGACGCTGCTGACAGTGTCATTGGTTATAGTGGCAGGACTGCGATCCCTCTCATATCCAATTATCTAAGTACTTTGACAGGTGATACTGCATGTCAGCTGAGGAGGGAAAGCGAGGGCAATTGCACGAAGCAGGAGGCCCCAGTGCCCCTGCCACAGCCAGTAAAACATTGCTCACTCCTCTCGCAGCATATGCAGCAATAGATGCGTAGATATGGCTGATGTTCTGCCCACTCCTTGGCACAATACACATTACGGTTCATAGATCACTGCTGACACGCTCGTGGAACATTTGTGTGAGGGAGCACATTTGCCCGGCAAAAAGCAACACATATTCATCCATAGAGTATTAAAGCAGAGTGTTGCAGTTGCTCCCAGCATATTTATAGCTTATTTATGTCTGCTCTGGCTCTCTTTGGATCATATACTAACTTGTGTCTCACATCTGAAATGCATGTTGGTCTATGGACTACATTTTAAATATGTTTAAATGGTTCTCAACTGTCTGTCTTACATATTGTTGTACATAGTTTAGCAACTCAAGCTCTTCAAGCTTCAGTAGAATTTGCAATAGACTCCATTTTTGTGCTCAAATCGGAACCAAGTTCTGCTTTCGAGCAGGTACTGTAGCTTTTTTGGGGTGTTTTTGTTAACAATGCAAATCAAGCAAAACAGGAATTTAATCAGCACTTCTTTTTAATGTGACTGCAAAATCTTATAATGTAGCTTATGCTGAGATTTGTTTAGCAACCGACAGTTTTAGCAATTTGTAACTGTTGTGGCAGCTTATTCATCATACAGGCTTACTGTGGTCTACTAGTTTACTAGTTTACATTCTACCTGGGTTGCCAATAGGGAAGTTGCAGAGTGCCCTCTTTGCTTTCACATTAACTTGCTGTTTGGTTATGCAGAGCTATCAAAACCATGTAATTAGTAATTACTCCCGTTTAGTACCTTTGCCCTACATGTAAATTGTGCTTTAAGCACAGCCAGTGTATTAAACTTCTGACCAAGTGTCCATATGTTAGGATTTGGACGAGAAGCTGCTTCACTATTGCCACAACACCAAAAACGCCAAAGGATACTTCTGGGACGCCAGTGGCTTTGACACCATAGGAATGAGGATGAGCTCGTCTTACAAAACCTAGCTACCTTCGTGCACCTCAGCTGTACAAAGTAAAATGTCTATATTCTAGATCAAATCCATGCCAGTAAAAAAACTCTTCTACCGAACGTAAACACATAAGGTGGGCTCACGTTGGGAAAAAGAAGTAATAGCCATTTGGCGCTTGAATGATGGATCTAGGGTAAAAACTGACACGGTAAAGTCAACTTTGAACTGCGCAGAGATTGAATGTCAGTGATAAGGACGCGAGCCAACTAGGCTTGCATTTGAGATTTGATTGTTTCAGCTGTAGCAATCTGATTCCTCTAGCTCAGTTTAAAGACTCTTCTTGGATAGGATTTATTACAAGGCAGGAGACTTAAGTCTCTTCCATAAGATTGCCTGCCAGAAAAGTGGTGTTGCTGTGATAATTCTGTCAAACCATTGTGTCAGCCAAGCAACGCAGACAGTCAAAAGCACGTTCCAAGAGTGGTGACAGTTTCCAGAAAGCACATGATCACTCCTTATAAAAATGGAATTAGCTCTGAGTGTAATTCTTGTGTCAGGGTGTTACTCTGCGTGATCTTGTGTGCTTCTCTTATTATGGTTGTGCACACACAAAACTATTGTAATGCTCTGAGGTGTTTTTCCTCTGCTCTCCCTTACTGCTATGGACATTCCATTGCTTTGGCTTGAAACCCAGACCCTACTTCTTCACACTGTAAAATACAAGCCTATAGTAAACAGTCATTATAAGGTTTGCATTGAAACGAAGATTTACTAATGAATGCGATCTGGAATGCATTTCTTTTTGTTCCAAAGTGTATTTCCCAATACAAATTATTTTTATTCAAATGGGACTTGTAAAAGAAAATGCTGGCAGGATCACTTACAGTATGTTGTGGAAGTGTTTTGCATGTGTACTAGGGAAATTGAATGCAAATCCTTCTAAGTCATGCAGAGTAGCACTTTCCCAAAGAATCAGACAAGCAGTGTCAAAACAAGTAACACAGAGCTCCACATTTGGTCACTTAACCACCGGGGCAGTCAACATGAGGTCAGGGTTGGCGTAATCACATACAGAGATTATAAAAAGCTGTTTTGGCTGTGAACCAGGAGAAATAAATGGAAATTTTCTTTCTTTTTTTTTTTTTTAAATTCACTCATTATCACCTACTAAATCATGCTGAGTAGCATTTTACCAAATAATTAAACTGTGGTCAAGGTAACCAACCCTGAACTCCAGGTTTAGCCACTTAGCCATAGCAGTCAACACAATGTCATGACCTTTAACTCTCTAGCCTCTCAGAGAGAACTGTGCCAGCCCAGTGAAAGAACTTTGTGAAAAAGGGTGTAAAGTGTGGTACAAATAAGAATTCTCTTATATTTTATGATGTTTCTTGCTCCTTAATAATGATGTGTAATCCATTTAGTACAAATAGGTACTGTATGTGCAGCCTTAAAATGTTCTGCACTGCATTTATTTTCAGAATCTCACTTTTATAAATTGCCACGTCACTTTTGATATTGAATTGCTGCTGAAATAATCCTTTAGCCCTTAGGCAACAAATGACCTTCCCAGTCCTCGGCCCCTCACGGAAGCATTTGATTTTTCAGGAGCTTTAACTTGGCGCATTTATCATTTTAGTCATGTACTGTGCACACCAAAAAAATCGCAAAGAATTCAAGGGACACAATAGAAGAGGGTAGGAAGCTCTGAGAGAATAGGAGATGATATATTGGAGTGAAAACTAATTTCCAACCTGTCTGAGGAAACACTCTCTCTCGCTTCCTCCCCCAGGCTGTGCTCTGCCTTCTCAATGACCTTATCATTGCATTATTATTATTTTTGCTGATCTTGATTTATTATGTTTATGCTCTTCCACTTTTGGCTGTTAATTTGAGTGTGGAGTTGGGTTATAGGTTATAGTATTTTGAAGGATATAATGTTTTTTGTTTTTGTTTTTTTTTAGCACAACGTATAAAATAGTGAAAGAGAGTGAGGGTGTGGGCTGAGCAATGAGTTAGTGAATAAGATGTAAATCATTTGGGAGTGGGTATGATTTGAAATATGATATTGTTTTTCTTATATATTCCAGTTTTTTTCTGTGTATTTTTCTTCTGCTGGAGGAAAGGAAAGGTGTGTTATTTGACTTTACAGAGTGGCTGAGGTCATAGACATAAACCCTCTGTAACTGTGCGTGTGCGTCGTATGTCAGCGAGGTAAAAGATTGACTTCTGTGACTTTGGATCAATGTCTATATGCTTTCATCCATCTGAGTGACAGGGAAGCCTGTATAAAATACATCAAGCTAAATGGAATTAAGTTTGTCAGGTTTATTTATGTGGATGTCTCTGCAGCAAGAGGATACTGAAATTATATTGATCACTGAAGCTGATTGGCTGGTTCATTATTCAGTCCCTGAAAGCTTTAAAGTGCCTTACATTCTGCACTGAAAAATTAAACCGGACACTGTTATTCAATTTTTAAAAATTATTTCAAAGTTAAATTTAATATTGGTGCTCTGCTGGAATGTAACTGTTCCTGATGTTCTTTTTAGACTGATATTTCCAAATGGGCTTCCAAGTGAGTACTCCCTTGTCTCCATCTGGCGGGTAAGAAGAACTACAAAAAAAGATCGGTGGTATCTTTGGCAGATATTTGATCAGTCAGGAGGCAGTCAGGTTAGTGCCAATATATATTTTAATTGTGTGTAATAGTTTGAGTATGTACACAGATATGGTGCGGTGACAGTCCTCTTCTTTACATCTCAGGTCAATGTTGTGGTTGACGGCGACAAGAAGGTGGTGGAGTTTTCTTTCCAGAGCCTGCTGAGGAACACTCTCCGCTACACTTTTAAAAGCCGTGACCTCCATGCCCTGTTTGATCGCCAGTGGCACAAGCTGAGCATTTCTGTACAGACCAACGCCGTCTCCATTTACATGGACTGCAAGCTAATAGAAAGAAGAGCGACTGATGAGAGGGCCAGCATCGACCCCAGTGGGCGCACACTGATCACAACACGAATAGAGGATGGACGGCCTGTAGATGTATGTCCCATGATAAACATGTGTGGAGCACTTTTTTTTTTCTCAACTGCAAATTTAGCAGTTTGTTATTCAATATGTTCACTTATCCAATATGAAAGCACCCCTACTGCTTTCAAACAACATTCAAAACATGTGTCAGGTGCATCTTAATCAGTTTAAGTCTTCAGTTTTACACATGTTCATGACATACTCAACACATACAGTGCTGTGCAAAACTCTTGGGCCACTCCTCATTTCTTTATATTTTGTTCCCAGTGAGACAGGCTCGAGCAGTTGCTCTTCAGTCTTTCTGAAGGTCTTTCAGAGTTTTTCTTTGGACATTGGATACTTTTTCATTCATTTTCAGTCCACTCCTTGTAACTTCAGGGGATTATTTTATTTATTTGTCAAGACACTTAAATCATAAATCAGTCTTGTGTCTACACATAATAGATAATTTGGGAAATAACCGATTTAAAAAATATCTTTAGGCACTTTGTTTCTAGCAGATTGGTGCCAAACATATATTTTTTCCCCCATTTCAAATGTCTGTCAAACAGTCCAGTTTGACAGGCATAAATATTGTTTTTGCACCAATAAGGTGATTCCCAAAGAACCAGATAATTTCAGAAAACTGGACAATTGGAAAGCACAGCTATTTACAACAGATGAACATGATCTGAAAGTCATGTCCTTAAGAAATAGGGGGGGAAAGCAACAAAGATCTGACAGATGCATCTGGCCCATTTGTTGATCCGTCTACGGTTCACTGAAGCCTCAACAGAAATGGCCAAGGAAGAGGAACAGGGAGAAAAGGCTTAGCTATGCTAAATTACATACACAGCCACAAAGTGGCAAAAGGTCTTATGGAGTGATGAATCCAAATTTTAATTTTTGGGGTTCAAATTTATGGAGCAGGTTTGCAGAAAAGCAAATGTCTACAATCACTTGTAAAATATGGTGGAGGCTCTGTAAGGGTTTCAACCAGTGGTGTTGGGGATCTTGTCAAAACTGATGGAATCATGAACACAGAAAAGTACTGGGATGATATGAGATGATGTGGGATGAACTTGAATGAGAACATAATAAAAAGCAACCAACATCCAAAGAAGAGCTTTGTATGTCCTTCACGAAGCCTGGAGAATTATTCCTGAACAGTACTTCAACAAATTACTAGCAAGCTTGACTTCAGGCTTTGCTGAAGATTAAATAATAATAGTGGTGGTCATAGCAAATACTGACTCTCAAGCTCATTTGAATAATATGTTGCATTATAAACTATATTTCCACGTATGTTTGCACATTTTTTTAATGAATCTCTGTACGTGTTTCCAATTTTCCTAGCGAAAACGAAAAAATGAGGGGTGGCTAATGACTTTTCCACCATACTATAATAGATGGATGCTTCTACTGTAGTGTAAGCTTTTAATGTCCCCTTTTGAAAGCTTGTTTTTCGGCTTTTTTTTTAGCTAACACTAGCAAGAATGGTTAGCAAGCTACATCTATAGATTGTTGGGTTGCTATTAAACAAACAGATAAAATACATGAAATTCACTCAACAGAACTGGAGCAAAAACGTCTTGGACAGGCTTTTAGTAAAGTTTAACCACACAACAAGCCATATCATTTTTCAGATAAATGAATTAAAAATAATCTAAAGGCTACCAGCACCAGAAGCAGTCCAGAGATCCAGTTACGTCCACCTGTGTGAGTAGAGTTAGCAGACAACTAGCAGCCTAGTCTTCACCCACCTGTCACTTCAAGCAGCAGCAGCGCTTTTAATGCAAATGGGTGACCTATAAACAAAGTAACTCCTGTACAGCTTTTACAAAAGTGGGAAATTAGTTAAAAAGAGCATATTTATTCACTTTTATTCAATAATGCAGTACTGGAGAAGAAACGTGTTTACTGTGCTGAGCAGTAACCATGTTTATTCATGTTTATTCACGTCAGGCACTTTAGCGCTGGAGTCTGTTGGGTTGCTTTTGGAGTCAGCCTGAAGTGACTATTCAGTGAACTGCATTTGTTGGCACTTCCGCATTGGCTTCATTTTTCAGCCCCGGAGGTGGCCAAAGTGCCAAAAACAACAAAAGGTCACCTTGCCATTAGGTCAGCCGTGCCTCTGGATAGACCTTGGCTTAAGAAGGATTAACAGCTGACTTTTTATCCTTTGTGACTGATAATAGTATAAGTAACACCTCAAAAAAACCAACAACATAGGTTTCAAATTCTCCTCTGAACCAGTTGCAAGTCATGCGGAAGTTGAAGCTTTTTAAAAATATATGTTATGTTTTTAATGTGGTGCTTTGGAGATGTTTTGCAGGCGACAGGAGTTGCAGCGTTGGGACATTATGGCTACAGTAGCTGACAAGTGAACAAATTGTGCTGTCTGAGCCAGTGAAGTGTAGACATTTGTCAGTTAAAAGAGGAGCATGACGAGATGACGAAACTGTTGAATAATGCTGTGATTGTCTCCACAGATTGAACTGAAACAATTTCTAATCTACTGTGACCCTTACATAGCTGAGCTGGAAAACTGCTGTGAGCTCCAGGACCCAAAGGTAAAACGCTTTAACGCCTGAGAAAACAACTGAACTTACTATTATTATTATTTTTATTTACAATAAAGACTAAGAGCTTTAAAAAAAGAAATTTGTGTTTTGTTATGCATTCCACAAGTAAGAAAATAAATTAGGTGACTTTTTTTTCTTTAAAAAGTGAAAGACATTTAAGCTTCTTGGTAATCGTGTGCCACATACTGTACGGCTCAACTTTAACCATTACATAAAAGTGTAAGAAGATTTTTGTGTCATCCAAAAGAACGCCCGGCCCCAGTTAGAAATGTAATAAGATAGAACTTCTATCATCATAAAATCATTAAGAGCTAATGTTACGGTGATTCCAAATGGAGACGTGACCTTTGAACTCTTGTCATTGCATCTCTCCCTAAGCATCCTGCCATGTCAGTGTAAAGTTACTCTTAGAGAATTCTCACAACCTTGAGAGGCGCTTATGACAGGTTGTAAGCTTCACATAAGCATGAAAAGGTTGTCTGGGTGAAGTGTGCTGCACGTGACAGTGGCTTGATTTGTTTTTTTGCCCTGAAGCAAGAACACAAAGGAAAGCGTCTAAGTAGTGAAATTTCTGTATTGATCCAGTGTGGAGCCGAGAGGACATTTAATGGGACTGCCCCTCCCCTGGTTACAGCTCAGATCCCCTTGATGCTGTCTCAGCCAGCCCCACAGTCCATTGACAGATGTCACTGTCCAGCTGAAAAGGTACACTCAATTCAACCCAGCAGGGGCTTCTAATTGAGTGAATGTAATGGCTGCTGAAACTGAGCCAGCCTTTGATTTGACGCCATGTGTACTCAATCCGATATGGGCATTCTAGAGACGTTTAAACACCATTTATATCAAAAACTATTTTTCTGCAATGCCAACCAAACACATTACAGTCCAAATGTATTTACAAATGCAGCTATAATTCTCCCAAGCATGGCAAATATGCACTGTGCAATAGATCTGTGAAGCTGTAAGGAATTCTTTCACCTGCAGATATTAATGTTGCCTTCAATAACAAACTAAGACGGTACAGCCGCAAGGTGATGTCTTTTATCAGTGGAAATAGATGTGAGATACTGGAATATACTCGGATAGTAAAAAAAAAAGATTATATTTTTAAGTAACATATGACTAAAAACATCATTGCTTACTGCAGGTGCAGTATATTACTTGTATTTCTTTACTGGCAAAACAGAAGTAATATTTCTGTTATTTCAAATGCAGTTATGGTCAGATGCTTATACACACTCATCATGCACGTGAATGTCGTGGTAATTTGGGGCTTTTTAAATTTCTTTGAATTGTTCTTTTTCCAAGTTGGAATAACTGTACAACATATATCTTTAATCACTTAAAAAAACAAGAATTTGGTGCATAAGTTTCAGTTTATTTTGGATTTTCTTTCATCCACATAAGGTGAAAAGTATACATACAAGCTCAAATACATAAATATATTCGCAAAACACTAATCTGGATTAGGTGGTGCTTACAGTGTCTTTTGACTTGACAAAGCCAAGTCCTATTGACATCTCACTAATAGTGTGATTCATTCCAACTGGTAGTTTCTCTTTGCTAGCATAAAAAAACTGACAAATATCACAAAAATGGGAAAGTCCAAGGTTTTGGATAAAGCCGGCTAACATTAAGGTCGAGGAATGGCTTCACAAAAGCCCCGACCTCAGCCTTATTGAAAATCTACCTAAACACTATGTCTGTGCCAGGATATCAACCACTTTAAATGTACTCTACCAGTTCTGCCAAGAAGAGTGGTCAAATAACCAGTCAGGATTCTGCCAAAAGCACCTGGTTGAGGTGCAACTTCCTAAGGGAAATTTAATCAAATTTTAGTGGGTGTGTATGGATATTTGAGGCTGTGTGTAGGCTCTGACCCTGTGTGAATTGGAGAAAATCCAAAATAAATTCAAACTTTTGCACCCAATTGTTCTTTTTTTAAAGTCATTAAAGATGTATGCTGCACAATTCTTCCACCCTGGTAAAAAGAAAATTTCGAAGAAATCATTAAAAGCCCAGTATTACCATGGGATTCGTACCCACGATGTGTGTAAGTAAACAGCTGACTGCAACTGTATGTTAAAAGATTCATGCTGTTGATATAAATGTGTCTACGTATAGTTTCAGTCCTGCATGTTATGTGTGCACAGGCTGGTCTTCCAGGCGTAGCTGGACTGCCAGGACAAAAAGGAGATAAAGGGGAAAAGGTAAGGGCCAGATTTTTAGTGCTTTTTGATAAATGTGTTTGTCTTGACATCTATTCAAGGGAAAATGGAGTTGTTCAGGAAATGTTAGTGATTTCACAGAAGTCTCAACTTGATCTTGTCAGCATTGTGTTCAGCACCTTTATTGCAAATGACCATAGTTTTGTTCTCAGATACTCTTAGCTGCAGCTGTGGGTTTGCTTTCTGGGCAGTGTTGCTGGTTTTCCAGGACAGCTACAAGGTCTAAATGTCAAGAAAGACAGCAAGTCCCCGTAGGACGCATTTATACTTCATTGTTAGAGGAAGAGAAATAGAGCTTTCTTTCAGCAGGGAAATATCTATATTGGAATGCCTAGCAAAGTCCATGTTCTTCAGTCAAGGTCCTTTGGAGAGGCTACTGTGCAATTATCTGCAAGCATTCACATTTTCTCCCAAATATCCCAAGCAGTGTGAATTGGTAAATCATACATTTGTTCAATCACTTGAAAATTGGTGTAGTTTAAAAAAAAGATTCATGACAGCTCAATAGACAAGTGGAAATGTAAATTGTAAATGCCCAGTCACTGAAAATTGTGGGTGTCGCGTCAGTTGGAGGACAAGAAAAACATGAAGGAACCATCAAATACCGAGACAAAAAGTGTTATTATTCCCTAGACAAATCACATTGTTTGGAGAGTCAAATCCCCTTTTAGCTGCCTGTACAAGGTTAAAAAGTGACAAAAGGGAGAAAGCTCTGAATGAAAAGAATTCACAGGGACGAGCAGGTGGTGGTACTGTACGCCTGATAAGACTATATGGCTTTTGGGGGTCAGTATCCTAATTACCATGATGTGGCTGTGGGATTAAGATATGTAGGATGACTGTAAGAGTTTTTGTTCCGTGAAAACCAGTCATTTCTGCAAGGCACAAAAGCATCATTTTAAATCATTTATACCTTTAGCATCCAACTCTGGAATTTGTAATCGGGCTTTTTTGAGCTTTCTACACCGTGAGTTGTTAGTGCTGCTAAAGAGGCATCGTGATTAGTGCTGGTAATCCTTTGAACAGCACCAAAAATGTACTGCCTGTGTGCAAGCATATGATTATAGATTGTTTTTCTTTCTAGCAGAGTAAAAAGGACTATATTTCGTCACTTTTGCATGCCAGTTGTCACAATGTCACTGAAAATCTGGAGACACTGAACATCTGTAATTGTTAGAACAGATACATAACAAATAATAAAGACATGGATGCTTAATCCTTTTAACTTTTTTAGCTTTTTATTTTGTTAGCTGATGTTTAAAATAGGCAGCGATCATTTTAAATATCATTTTTAAACTAGCTTTGTTTAAGAAAGAAAGAAAGAAGCAAAGGAAAACAGGTTGCTCTAATCAAATACGTTGATGTGCTATAATTGGCCTCTAATGATTCTTAAATGACCCAGCAGAGATCGGTTCTCAAGCTGTAATGTGTCTGTGCATTTGGAATGTGGTTGAAGTGCTGGTGATTAATTCGTTTCTGGTAATTGGTGTGGGTATTTAAAGTGGGTAAAATATAACAGGCTGCTGGTTCAGTTTGCAGTATAGCAGGCGCTGTGCAAGTTGTCAGTGCTTTTGTTACATCAAAAAATAGCCATTTAATGTCCCAGTAAGTGTTAACCTGGTACCTAAACGATGTCCAAATAGCACTTTAGCACATATCTTTTATCTGTCTACAAATGAACCAACAATAATTTGAACATGCTTCTCACCCAGGGCCCTTCCTTTTTTATTGTTATTATTTTTCTGCAGGCCACATCGTGCGCTATGACTCAGTTACTCATACTGTTAACACCTGAAATCTAATTTCAGGTTTTCAACAAATCAATACTTGGCAAGATTTGTTTACTGACTGAACAACAAAATTTATAACAAATCCTATTACTGGCTTGAACACTAAATCAATGGCGTTAAGCAAAGACATGATCAGGGGCCACACATTCATGACTAAGCCATCTCGTTCAGTCAGTTAACACACCACCGGTATTAAAAGCAGAAGCTAAAAAGAACCCTGGTGATTTTTTGGTAGTTATATTAGACCAGCTGTTGCGACTGCTGATCAGATAAATGTGATTTTGCTGCCACATTGAATAGAAACTTATACATGAGCTAAACTAAGAGCTAGGCACACTTCATTTACATTTCTAATATAGTTCTATTTTCACCTTTTTTTCTTGATCTTTTTATTCACCTCTTCAATCACTTTTTATTCATGCTATGATGTAGTAAATTAGCTGCTCAAAGTGCAGAACACACAAAAACCATCCATCCAGCCACTCTCTTATGCTTATCTAATTCAGGGACGGGGGAGCTGGTGCCTTTCCCCGCTCCCGTAGGGTGAGTGCTGGGGTACACACTGACAGCTTTCTAGTGTGACACAGAGCTACAAAAATCATTTTCAATAAAAATATAATCTGCAATTCAAGTTTAATACTTGTTCATATGCAGATGACAATTGAAATCAACACTTCAGCTATAGCAGCATGAAACCATCTGTGTACTGACAGTAAGATACACACACTGGACACTTTATTACGTAGGTATACCTGTTCATCCACTTAATGATGCAAAAATCTAATCAGCTGATGACATGGCAGCAACATGTCAGATCAGTGTATTTAGGTGTGCAGACATGGTCAACACAGCCTGTTGTTAGAACTTAATTATAAGAATGGGGAAGAAAGGTGGTTTAATTTACTTTGAATGTTGTTGGTTTGAGAGATCTGGTCGGTAGTGCCAAACAGGCAGAACCTGCTCATCTGCTGGGATTTTAAATCCTGTAAACCCTTAAAAAATTATAGGATTTGTGAGGAATGGTCTGAAAAAGAGAAAATGTCAAGTATGCAGCTATTCTGTGGATCAAAATGCCTTGGTGATCTCACAAGCCAAAGGAGCATAGCCAGACTGCTTTAAGCTGACCAGCCAGTGTGTGCAGAAGAGCAACTCTGAGCTCTCTGAAGTTACGTTGAAGCAGATGGGTGACGTCATCAGAAGACCACACTGGGGACCACTCAACTAAAAAAGAGAAAAACTGAGACTACAATTCACATGGGGTCACCCAGAATCAGAAAATAGAAGATATAAAAATGTCACCTGGTCTAATAAGTTTCTGTTGCAACATTTTATCCTGCCTTTTATCAATGGTTCAGGCTGGTGATGAATGGAGAATATTTTCTTGGTACATTTTCAGCCCCATATAGGCATCATTTTTGCTGACCATATCCACAGTGTACCCATCTTCTGATGGCTGCTTCCAGCAGTATACTGTGCATTATCACCAAGCTTAGATTATCTCAAACTCTATACTCGAATGTACTTAAAGTGCCTCCACAGTCACCAGATGTCATTCCAATAGAGTACCTTTGAGATGTGGTAAAGCGAGAGAGTCACATCATGGATGTGTAGCCAACAAATCTGCAACAACAGTGTGATGTCATCGTGTCAATATGGACAAAAATCTATGTTAAAGTTTTCCATTGTGCTGTTAGATTGATACTGTGAAGAATTAAGGCTTTTCTGAAGGCACAAGGGTCCAACCCAGTACTAACACTGGGTAGCTAATAAAGCTGCCAGTGAGCATATACTAATGTAGCTAATTTGGCGTTTTAATTAGTCCACAAACCACACATTGAAAGATGATCAATAGTTTTGGTCACCCAATTGTGAAACTGTAAGAGTTATGATTCTGATTTGTCAGGCTGATCTACATGTGATGTCAAACAGTGTAGGCTGTATTCTATTCACTGACCGTAGCTAACCTTTCTAAACAAGTGGCAGTTTGTTCTTATAATATTAATTATGCTTTGATAGTCAGTCATTTATTTATTTATTTTATCTTATTTACACTGGCCTTGTTGTAGATTCGTCTGTGTGGTATATTATGGTAGCATTTCACTTCTTCTACGTTATATTTAATTCTCATTGATCCCTGAGTTTCTAAGGCCAGTTTCTACCTGTTTCTCCCTGGTGGAGTGGACTTATAGGCGCTAGATGTTTAGAAGAGCTGAAGGTTTGCGTTGTCAGACCACATTCAGGATGCTTTCTGAGAATCATTTCTGTACAAACTCAAAATCCAATTTACAAAAATCTATTTTAAGTTAAGCCAACATTTAGAACTTCCATTTGTTATGAGATAGAGTAGGGTGTGTGTTTCAGTGTGTGATTTTTCACAAGCAATGGGGCAGTGTTTGTGCAGTCTGAGCCATCATAGTTCATTTTGCGCAGTGGAGGGCTTTGCCTGCTTCAAAGGTCCAGAATGATTTTCATTATGGAAACCTAAAGGAAGCGAGGGAGAAATGCAAGTGTTGAAGAGATGTAGCTACCAACTTACAAATCCTTGGCTCCAGAGCTTCAGTCTTAAGAGGCATCATTACTTATGACTTGTGCATATCTGTAAAACTGCATAAATGTTCACCAAACTAATTTTTTAGGGGCTTTAAAAATGTAAAAGTACCTTTCCCTAAGCAATTTATTTTCTGCTTTTTTGTTACGTGCACAACGATACACCGCATACTGTTTAGGGGGGGGACTGCTGCTTCGTGTGATGCCACCACACTCAATTAAATTATTATCTGCTCTTAAGTGTTAGACGGCTTGTTATATTTCATCTCGCCAGCTGTTTTCCTATTATATTATTTGCTTGTTCCTATATATAACACTACAAAGTTGGTGCCATGAAAGTAAATTGTTTTGTGTATGGAGGTACAACATTTACACATCATGTCACTTGATGTAAAGACTTGCATACAGGATACCTTTGTGTTTCTGTCCTTTTAACACAAGCTTCTCCGTCCTGATTGTTGCCTCTGACAGGATTTTGTAAGGAATCTTTAGCTCCTCCATGATTCCAGATAGGAATTTATGTTCAGATCATGGGAAAATGGACAAATTATGTAAGGAATTATACATTAGTATAATAAAAACTAGACCTATAGGTTTCTTAAACGCTTTGTTTAGTTTGGCAAGACCCACATGTTGCTGTCATATTGCTAGCCCAGTATTCATGGGACAGTTAAACAATGAGAAACTCTGATTTATATTACAATACATTTAACAAGGGGTAACAAAGTCATATAAAACTCTGTTATTGAGGTAATCTTATAAGACTTGAGAATCTCCTTCTGTATAAGATTAAAAATAGTCCGAGTATACTTACTAACAATTTAGATTGACTTTGTAGAGATTAATCAAAGACATCTGGGCAATTTAGAGCATTTAAACAACCAAAATGAGAAGTGCAGGCCAATCATCGTGACCTACACAGAGGGTTTCTTGGGAAAATGGGTGGGGATTACTTTTGCTGTGTTACTCTGACAGAAAGTACTATCCCGCATTACAGTGAGAGTTTGATGGAGGATTCTAATGCAGTGCAAAGGGATTAAACTGCTATGATTAATCCAGAATCCCTCAGGAAATTAAACAGATAAGTAGTGGGTTATAAGAATGCAGCTTACTTGAAAGGAAATCCATTTTCTATGGCCTTGCACATAAACCCTGGTATTACTAGATTTACAGCTCCTGCATGTACTTGCTCAAAAAATAAATAAATAAATAAAACAGAGGCGTAATGGCGAAATTAAAACTTCTTTCCCTTTTACAATACCCATAATTTGTTTTGCACCATTTACAATTCTCATGCCCTTATGGCTTGTGTTTTCAATTAGTACCCCCTAATTCAATTTATACCCATTCTACCTCTAAAGTGAGTTATAATAGGAATTTCACTCAAGATGGTTTATTATTTCACTAACACTTTGATTGGCTGTCAAAACCTTTCATTGCTCCTATTGTAATAATAAGTGTTGTACTATTATTAGCTTTTTAAAAGGTTCGTGTCAGTGGGTGAAAAGAAAACTTTAGTGGGTGAAGAATGAATGGGTGACAGCATTGTGAAATATACATACCACGGACAATGCATGAATGTCTCGCGTCTAATATGAATGCTTAACATGCTACAATTGTTCACATGACCAGTGAATTATCAAATGTTTTGTATTTTTAAAAGGTAGAGTGGACATGCTCAGAATAATGGATGCAATAATAAGGCTCATCGTTTATCCTCCAGCCTAGAAAGCAATTCATTTGTTAAGTTAGCAACATTTTCTTGTACTTTCCAAACAAACCTATTGAGAGCCAGCAAACAGGGCTCGTAATGAAGATGTCACAATGAATGGACATTGTGCTTAATTAGATTCTTAGCTTGCAGCATGTTCTACATTTGCTTAATTTGCTAAATAACAGTCCAGCCTCTCCTCTCAGCAGCACTGCGGACAGTACCTCTTTCTTTTATCCTCTCTCCAGTCTGTCTTTACTGTCTATAAAAGTATATCCCTTAAGACACTTAAACTTCTCTTCCTTTTTTGCCCTGTCTTGTCTAACTTTCTAAAAATAATACAGTTATTAAAACAATATGATGACTCCTAATGGGGTTCAGATATGCACGTTCCAGTTGTTGAGAAACAGTATCCTGATCTGCAGCTGCTGTGGTCCTGTGTCAGCAAGAACTCTTGGAGCAGCTGTAGGAGCGAGATCGTTGTTGAAATGACAAGTGTTCATAAAGCTATTCACTAATGTGTGAACGAGAGACCTTTCACTAACAGGTCCCTGTGTTGTTCCTGTTGCAGGGGTACACAGGGGAGGCTGGGCCCGCAGGAAACGGAGGACCCAAGGTAGGTCATTCGCTGAATGACTTGCAAAGCTAACACTCCTCAGTGTTGCTTTGCCCTCACACTTGTGACTAAGGCTTTGAGGAACGTGGGCTCTACGTTTTGTTTTGTTTTTTAAGATATGTTTTAGTTACAAATTGAGTTAGTGTTGCTGTATGGTATACAGATGCTTAAATAGCAGATGGCTCTTTTGATTAAGTGATTTATGGAATCTGTCAGTGCCCCTCTCTGAGATTATTTTCTAACATTATTGGGTTGATTTACTGGCCTGCTTGTGGTGACCTCATCAGAGCAACACAGAAAACAAAGCAATATCAAAATCGAATGAAATATAAAGGTGCCTGCTCAGTACGGCTACCGCTATCCAGTTCCAACCAAGTTCAGGTCCAACCAGCGGCATTTCTAGCTTGGTTGTGTGCCCCCACCAGACATAGTTGGCAGTTTTCCCGAGTGGGACGCCAGCGAGAGATCATGTCCTTGCCACTGCACTCGAAATCCCGGCTAGATGTTTGGGCTGTCTGTCCTGAGAAGATGTCTTGCATGCGTGAGCCTCAGTTGCACCTTCTTAATGAAGTCCTTCACTGTTGAGTGAAAAACAAGTGACTTGAATAACTTGATGCGCATTTGTGAAAACATGTAATTATGTACAGCCTCCCTGAGTAAAAATTAGGACTCAAGAGTGACAAGCAATTCACAGGAAACTTCAGAGGGCAAGAAAAATGCAGATATCTTTCATATGACATATCAGATTGACGCAGCACTTGTTTTGTTCTTTACTAGTCCAGTCTCGTTCCTGATAGTGTTGAGAAAATTACCGTATTTGCAATTTATTTCACTGCAGTTGCTATTTATTCCCTTGCATATTGCGTTGTGTGATATTGTCATCAGTTAGGTTGTTGACTATCAAATGTGGCATCTCAGATGCATGTGTTAATCTCCTCTGCTTTGGGAGGCCAGCCAACTACTTACAGTAATGCTGGTACAAGGGTGTTGTCTCTATATCTTACACTGAGAATACCTTGCAGTATATCATGGAGTGGAAAGAGGGGGTGTGGGATTTTGATTCTATTCTCAGAAAAACACAGCTAATGCATAACAAGACAAGAAAAACACACATATATCCATCAGATACTACATTGAATTTAGGGATCGATTTTACCGAAGATCGTTGTGGAAGCTGTTTATGCATCGTCAGTAAACAGGATTATTCCTGAATGTGGAATATGGCTTAATCCTGGATCTATATCCGTTAAGCTCACTGTGGGACGACTTATTTGCTCGGGAACCTTGATTTGTGAAATAAGGTATAGCACTTAATGGCACGGCTCTCTCCACTTGTACAGGAGCCAGCGAAAGCTATTTTGTTGCACAACAGTGCACAAGAAAAGCCCCAGCCGTAGCAGTAGTATTGATAAAGATGCTAATGCACAGTGCCATGTATTGAAGTGTTTTGTAGCTTTGCTCAGTTTTGCATCAATAAGGTTTCTTCCTGACCCAGACATATTTTACTGAAACCTGTGTGTGTGGACTATTGTTATACTCGCCTTTCATCCATCTGTGGGCATCCAGTATGTGCATATGCTCTATACATGCTGCGTGTTCGGAGATGTCTACAGATGGCTGTGGGCACTTTTAGCTAAGACACACAGATTTTCAGACTCTTTTGGTCGTCTTAATGTGAGAACAACAATTCCTGCAGCTGTTGGCATTATAAAAGTAATGATATGGTTGCCCTTGGACACTGTAATACTGCAGTTTGCTTGAGCTTTATGGGCCAGCTGAGGTCATTAAACTGTATAGGTTACACTTTCATAAGAGGTTCCAAGACAGCTCACACATTTCTGGCACAGTTCTCCGAAATCACTGGCTGGACAGCCTGAGAAGAATCACTGATCAGAAAGATATTTGTGGAAATAAGCCCCTAACAGCTTTTTTACTGACTACAAATAATCCCACACATGTTATAGACTTTCCTGAAGCAGAAATGCTGCAGGGAGCTTAATAGCAAATGATACTGCATGCGACTCCTGAATGTGTGGTGTGTGTGGTCTTTCTTCTCCTTAATAAATTCTTGTGTGTTTTTCTGCTGCCATCGCCAAGATCCTTAACTTAGATTCTTAGAACTTCTTTGAAGTTCAGTATTTAACTTTATTCCTTTTTTTTTGCCTGTTTGTATTCATGTGAGTGTATTAACATCCACACAATAACTCCAGAGCAGCACATGATAAATATCATACACCACCCAGTGCATCTGTACAGTGGTGTAATTAGTGTGGCGTCCCTTGGGGAAGGAGAGGGGTGGACCTTATACTTACATTTTTATAGGGATAAATGAAAGCACTATAACTCTTTAATGATTTAATTAAAAGTATTTGTGGACTAATGTGTTCCCTAGCTTATGCAATAAATGTCTCATCAGCCACTTATGAAACACTAAAAACTTTTAAAAGCTAACATCTTTTTTGAGCCTCCATGTGTCTCCTTAACCCTACTTTAGCACTGCTGGGTGTCAGAGTGGGGGAAAAAAAGATGAAAGCATAAACTTTTCAAGGGTCTTTTCTGCACCTTTTAACTTTCAGTCTTGTCATTGCAGGGGGAACTTGGATCAGAAGGGCAAAAGGGAATCGATGGAGAGAAAGTAAGTACCACTATCTTCAGCAGACATATATTCCATACCTAGCACATCAACCAGGTCTGGTTTCGTCAGGGAATCAATTCTTATAGGCTTTTCATTTTCTGTGTGATGACCTGGGGGTAGGAGCGCAGCAGAGTTTTTCTGTGTGGCTGTTTTCAGGTGCTTGTCATATCTGAAGCAGAGCAAGGAGTGCTCTAGCCGACATTGTCCTTCTGCAGTGAAATTAATTGATATGCTGCCATAGGCTTGACATACTAATGGACTAAATTCATTTCCCAAATTACTGTAAGCCCTTTCTGTGTCATTTTAGGTTACATTTTATTGCATGCTCTTAAATCTGGCTGCAGTGATTAGACTAATGTATGTAATATACACTCTGATAAGGCACACTATTAAATGATAATTGTTTTGAATACATATCCATTCGAAAGAAACAACAACAGCACCACTTAGATCTTATTAAGCGTTTTTAGCCACAAGCAAATCTGTTTTCCTTCCTTTAAAGCATAAATTAAATGAAAGCGTGTTTTTTTTCCTTTTTTTTCTCTCGCTTTGTTGTTTTTTGCTATACTGCTTTTGTTTGCTCACATAGCACAATCTCAGTAGATGTACTGAAAGCTGTGCAGATGGTCAGTTTAAAGTAGCTTAATAAAGGGACTTCTTTTCATCACCATCTCCCACTTGAGTCAACAAACAGCTGCCACAGAAATCAGCCTCCCTGCAGGCTGCGGACCCGTGATCTGCCATATAACAGAGAGAGAAAGTGGATAAAAAAAACCCAAAACGGATAAACATGAGTGTGCGCAGCCAAAAGAGTATTTACTGATTTAATCCAGTAGAATTACCTCCCTGTTTCTTGTAAGTTCTCAGACTGTCAGACACCGATGCGATGGTGCACGCTGCTCCTGATTTAAGGAGAAAAACACAGTGTTGTGTGGTTGGATGCCATACAGTAAACCTGAAAAAAAAAAACATCTACTGTTTATATTATTTCCTAAGAAATTTTTAAAGAAGTGGTTCAAATAGGAAGGATTGGCTTTGACGAGATAGTCTGTTTTGTCCCTTTTGGAACTGACATCACTATCGGCTGTTTGAAAAGTGCAGTGAGCTGCTACATTGACAGGATTGGACCAAGGGTCTGCTGAGAGGCGATCCTGCTCCCCTCTGCTCGCTCTTTCTCTGGGTGGCAGGCGTCATTGTTAGTGGTGCTCAGTCATAAACTACTCTGCCACTAGTTTGGTGTGAGGATATATGTTTTCCTAGAGAAGTGACTTGTTTTGATCTTTGTGCATCCCTAGGCGCCGGGGCTTTCTTCGGTCATGCTCAAATGGCTTTTCATGCGTGTGCTGAAGGGATTTATTATACTGTGCCCTACTTCCTTGAGTGATTTGAAACAAAGAAAAAGTTGAGAAATTGAGGTCCTATTTGTGAAGCATTGCTTCTAGCAGGCGTGTTGGTCCAGCATCTCAGATGCCCATTATAGATAATAACGTATGGATCCTGGACGTGCTTAGCCTAGCTTAGCTTGAAGACAGCTGTTCTAGCTAAATCAAAAGTGAAAAAGAAGATACGAGTCCGACCTGCTGTATCTTGTTATCTGGCAAGCTTGCCGCTAGTACATCCAAGAGGCACCTGGGGTTTGCCTTTGAGCTGAGGTCCGTAAACATGTTTTGGACCTGTCTTTGTAGAAAATCACAGAAATGACACTGACATCTATCTTTTCATCTGATGCTGGGAGAGGAAAACAAGTCTATTTTCCCAAAATGTCAGCGCGTTCCTTAGAGAACAGCAAATTTCTGGAGTGTATAGAGAACTTATTCTGCAGTGGATACAGCTTAAAATCAAGCCAAATGCCTTGAGTATTTATTTTTAATTAAGTGATAACAGTTTTATTTACTAAATTGCTTTTTTTCTGCCCCACTTTACTTAAACTTACAAATTTGTGCTAGAAAGCTAGGATCTCGATTCCTTGCACAAGAAATTTTGGGGCACTGCTGTAGCCACATCCTTTAACATACTATATCATCACCCTTGAAACGACATTTCTTCCTCCTGCACCACCAGCTGACGAGCAGTTGTTTTAAGCTGAGACTTTTACCAATTCAATCGGCGTGCTCTGAAATGGCTACTAGCTCATCATCTGTAATTATTGCAGCATAGATAACAACAGAATAAGCTTTCAAACTTGGTGCTGAAGACAGCAGTGAGTGACACTGAACCAGAATAGCAATGCTGAGTGTCATTAAAGCAAGACAATAAGCTGGGAGACTCCAATGCTCTACATGACATGCAGTCATGCGATAATTTCTTCAAATACACACAAGTTTCAGCCATTCATCAACGTCAACACAATGGATTATGTTTCCAGTATGTATCCTTCTAGAAAGAGAATAAATTATGGTACGAATCAAGCTTTCATTATTTGTTTGTCCCTTTTTTCCCACAGCTATGCTTTCTCTGTGAGTCATTTGACTTCTTGATCTAACACTTGCATTCGATTTCGAATAATATGATGGCAGGACACTGTAGACAAATAGATGGGATTTAAACTAGCCCCATGTCTCATCAGTGTGCAGCGAGCATTACAGGATTAAAAACCAGTATCCCCAGTGTCAGGTGATAGGATGAAGCTGAGCCTCATCGACTAAATAAATCTGCAATAAAGCTGGGCCGTCTTTCCAGTTAATCACTTACAGAAATTAGTGCTAAGAGACTCGAAAGTCCTAAAATCGTCATTTGTAGCGAATAAACAGCCCCTAGCAGCAGAAATAAATACTGTCCTTAGTATTGTAATGTCACTTTAAATGAATATACTGTAATTATTGTTTCTGCTTATTTAGAAGGTAAGAAGCAGGGAGCACGGCAAACACACTCCCTGCTTAATAACAACAACGCAGAAGATGTTGTCTGTTTAATGTAAATAAATTAAAAGCTGTCTATGGTGCACAAATGTATTTGATGATTTCAGTTAACCTATTTACTCTGACCACTCCTGTGACTTCATCACCTGATCTGTCCTTTTACTGCAATTAGCTCATATCCCATTTTTAAAGCTGGTGTGTTATTTAAAGCTAGAGTAGACACCCGAGAAGCCGGAATTCTGTGTATGAGCATGTGCTCCGGTATCATTTTGCAGATACACCTCCTATGGGATGGGACGTGTTACTTTGTGGGTAATTCAAGTTACATTCGTGGAGACAGGATGTTCAGCTGAAGAGTGAAGTGTCATAGGAAAAAACAAGGGACTAGTCACACCGATGAAACATGATATCCCTTGTTCTAGATGATCTGTGACAGTGTAGTCTAATATCCTCGCACTACGAGCCATTGTTTGGGTTTCCTGGGTAAATTGTATTTATTCAGAAAGTGCAGAAGCTGTCAGTGCTACAGCCCGATGCCAGTGTGATTAGTCTTATATCAGAATGTACGGGGTAGTGCATTGCTGAGCAAAGGGAAAGTCACAAAAGGCATTTCCTTCTGTAACCTCCATGGCATTTGTACGCCAGCACTCAAGATATCTATGTTACTTACAGATCCTGTTCCATGGAGCTTTAAAGGCCTGTCATTCGGTGTAACAGCATTTCCCCACCATAGCATTCAGAATACTTACTATAGTTTTTAATTTAGCCTTCACTCAATAAGGCCAAACCTTGTTTGTGATGATTAAGTTGTTTACAGTAGTTAGAACTTGCAATCATTCTCCTGCTTCTTAGACAAGGGCACCGACCTGCAGCTGCTCTAGTTGGTAAAAGGTAAAAGTAAACACAATTAGACCGCATTTGTTCATCCCTACTTCTCTGGCTCTGTTTATTTGCTTGCTTTAGTTGTCTTGTGCTGGGGAGTTGCCAGATTGTCTTGTCTCCGCTACCTGAGCGAAGAGACACAGTGGTGTGTGTAATTAGCAGGCAAGTGTACACAGCTCCCCACAGTGTTCTGACCTCGTGCTGCAGGAACAACTGCCACACAGTCAGCACCAACTTATTCCCAGCCCCTTCTGCCTCCTTTATCCTCCTCTGTAAATGCAACAAAGCCCCAAGCTTGCAACAGAAGCTAACAATATATCCGGCCCCTGTCTGCATCTCGCTCTTTGTCATCGTGCACCTAAATTAAGCCTATGGGCTCACGACTGAGTCCATTAGATAGAGAGAAAGCCTCTTAACCATGCTGTAGTGTAGCAGGAAGGATAATAAAAAAGAAATAAAAATGCACTTTTTTTCTCTTAAGGGGTCATTAGATGCTCTCTCTTCAGGTAGCATTTTAGCAATTTAGCAACGGACAGCATTATTTCAGAACAATCGCTAAAGCACCGCTTCTTTAACGCCTACATTCATTGATTTGCATTTTGATTAATTGTTTGCTTTTGACTTAGTATCTTATCCATTCCTTGAAATAAATTAAGAACGGGCTTGTTCTTAGGAATCACTTTACATATTGTTGGAGATATTTCATGTAATTACTGTGTACATGAATGGCTCAAACTGCACATTGACTTATAATGAGAAAATATAGGTGTATGGATTCAAATGGTAGTATAGTGTATTTGTTTTTCCTTTTAACCACTTTTGTGCTGAATCTGATTTGACCATTTTTCTATTAACAAACGTATGTATTGTGTCTGACATTTAACTTACTCAGAGGGCATTCTGGGATAGCTTTACACCCTGACAACTGTGTAAAACTGGTAGGTTTCAAATGTACAGTGTTTGCAACAGTAACAACATCAACACCAAAAAAAAAAGAAAAAAGATTTTGGCTGAATGGAAAAAGTGGTTCCATCTATTTTTATGAAGGAGATTATTTAAAATAGTTGATCTGGACTTCTGATATCCTAAAGGAGATAGTGGAATTAAGTGAAACCTTTTTCTATTAACTCTTAATGGTTATCAAACCAGTGTGTTACAAAAATATTAATACTGTTTCTAAAAAATCAAAAAGGAGCTTTACTACAACATAAAAATATGATATTATATATGTAGATTTTTTTTTTGCATTTCTTTTTTTTTTTTTGCATTTCTTTGTATTTCGTTTTCCTGTTTTGCTCAGCAATTTTCTTGTACATTTAACTGAGATCCTCCTTATTGGCACCAAATCCAAACTTTTGAAGGCGAACCATTTCTCACTCACCATCGATAACTCCACAGTTTTCCCTTCTCCAGGTTAAGAGCCTTGGTGTCATCCTAGACAGTACACTTTCTTATAAATCACACATCAATAATCTCACCCGTTCTGCCTACTTCCATCTACGTAACATTAACAGATTGCTTCCTTCTCTTTCCACCGTCCATTCTTGTCCACAGCCTTGTTACCTCCCGTATTGACTACTGCAATTCTCTTCTGCATGGTCTCCCCCAAAAATCCCTCCATAAGCTTCAACTGGTTCAGAACTCTGCTGCTCGCATTATCACCAGAACCCCCTCCTACCAGCACATCACCTGTTCTTCAGGAACTTCACTGGCTCCCTGTGAAATTCCGGATAATTTTCAAACTTCTTCTGCTCACCTTCAAGGCCATTCATAACCTCGCTCCTCCTTACCTTTCTGACCTGTTAACCACTACCTGTTCTGCCCGTTCACTTCGATCTTCTTCTTCTATCCAGCTTGCTGTACCTTCCTTCCGCCTCACCACCATGGGAAGCAGAGCTTTCAGCTGCTCTGCTCCCAGGCTGTGGAACTCTCTGCCCCCAGAAATAAGAAACATTGGTTCTCTCCCCCAGTTTAAATCCCAACTCAAAACTCATCTGTTCAAATCTGCATATTCACTGTGAATCCACTGTTTGTTAATTTTATCTTGTGCTTCTGTTTTATTGTGCTTATTCTGCCATTGTTTTACTAAGTGTTTTATCCTATTGTAAAGTGTCTCATAAATAAAATTTATTATTATTATTATTATTATTAAAGCACCAGGTGCTGGTGCTATAGTTTGAAATCCACAAGGTCACATTATGGCTATTTAATACCAAAGCTTTAGTCAACAGGCTCAAAGTACAGTTCTGAATTGTACTTTGATTGGCTGCAGGGAAATGTAAAAACAAGAAAAAAGCTTATTAACTGGTAAATTTTTCCCCATCTTTTCATTTTTGTACATCTGTGAAAAATGCTTAACGAAAAATTTGCAAGGCTGCCAAAAACGTCATCCAAAAAAATATGAAGGCTTACTTTTTAATTGCTCTGGTTGTTCTCCAGATGATGTGTAGGCCTGCAGTGCATATCTTATAAACCTTTATAGGTCAGAACAATTGCACAGATGTTCCAAGTTTTCGATCAAGCAAATTTATATTCTAAGCCAATGTGTCTTTTACTACAGTGTGTATTTTTAGTATTTGGAAGAACTTTTTTCTGTAAAGCTACTTTGTTAAGTTTTTTAATTAAAATATTTACCAGAAGGAAACATTTTTGTAGCTCGCAGATTGGCTATGGCAGTTGCAGAGCTTAGTTTGACTGTGTGAATGACTATAATTTAAAATAAGGTGGGAGAGTGACTTGTGGGCTGACTCAATTTTTGTTTGACCTGAATTTTTGACAAGAACATGTGGTGCCCCTGAAAAATAGCTCACCACTTTACAGAAGCTTATCACACTTGTATTATTCGGTTTGAATTATGGCAGTTCCCTGTCAGCTCTTTAGTAAACACATTGTTTTGTGTCTACAATTGGGGGAAAAAGTGCAGCAGAAGGCCACAGTTCCTATTAAAAGCCTTCAAATTTTCCCGTTTTATTGTAAAGAAATTCTCAAATCCTGAACAGTTCAGAATGAATGAATCGTCTATTCATGTGAACAGCCTGACACGAATATAAGATTACAAAGAAATCCTGCTGTTTTATTAATACTGAATTAAAGAAATGCATCAGCATCACTCCCTGGTTTAATGATGTTATATATTTGAGAAATTGAAGTCAGACGACCCAAATGCAGGACTCATAGGCAGAAGCGGACCTCAAGTGGAAGGCAATTCTTTATTGCAGCTGGTGAAGTTAGAAACATAAATCTAAAACGGAGGCAAAACTGAGTTGAAAATCCCAAGAGCCGAAAATCTAGGAAGCTCAGCGGGGAGACAGACAGGCAACTACACAGTACGGCGTGACGAGGAAGAAGTGAAAGATACTGCTATTTATACAAGGATTACTGAGGGGACTGGAAACATCTGGGAAACAAGAAAAAGGTGACAGCAGTCAAGACAAAGACACCGGGGACAGAGTAAATCTAAACAAATGACACAAGAAACAAGTCACTATCAGGAATGCAAAACAAACAACATCATAACAGAACAAAATGCTGATAGCTAAAATGCTATACTAATACCAGAAAAATAGATTGTAAACTAGGAAAATGTTCAAAATTCTACAATTAGTGAACCCAGAACTAGCTGAGAATATAGACATACCAATCTCAAAGAAAACCTAAAGTACAAAACTTAAAACCCTGGAATTTTATTTTGTGTGGCGTGGCATGCCATGGGTAAGATCATTATGAAGCCTGTGAAACTGATGATTATTTAGACTTCTGACTGACATGCTACATCATTATATGACGTAACATGCAATCCATTGCTATCTTGTGTCAGTGTAGTGGAAAGCTTTGGATCCTTCATTTCAATTCAAAATGAAAAAGTCGAACAAATAGTCTGTGACACTGTCATAAAAGATGCCAATATGTGGGTCTTATTCAATTTAAATGTACAAATGTATTGGAAATGGCAGGAGTAAGTAATATGTTTCTATAACTTTGTGAGTGAGGGTTGAGTCTGAGTCTGAAGGTTAGGAGCAATCCTCTATGGGAATGAAGAGGAGGGCGATAACATTTTGTTAGAGAGCTTGCTAATGATCTTTTAATAGTGGCTTACAGGAATGAGCAGCGTGGGATTGACAAAACAGTCTCAGTCAATCTTCAACTTCAGACAACTGAAAAGAAAATTGCCCGTAGCTATAATGTCCTGCGCTCATATAGATTTAAGCTGTATGGAGGAGTGATAACAAATGGCTGATAATTAGAATGAAGCACAGCTATACTAAAATATCTTTTGTTAGCTTACTGTTTCAGAGCCATGCAAACCGCAGCTCTAACATCTACTAACAACATTTGTCAGTGAGAAACCTGTAATGATTTCTAAATCGTCTTCTTTTGATAACAAACCCAGATTTAAACCTCAAAAACAAAAATGACCTCAACAAGAAGTTGTCAAATTGCAAATATTGTGTCGTGATGTGATGTTAGATATGTGCGTAAAATTTCCCAGTAACCCAAAAACACAGAGCTGTGAAAAGCAGCAATGCCTGCCTAATGGTTCCTTTTCTAAAATAGCTGTTACAGATCACAATAACAAGAAAACATGTTTATATTACAAAAGGCGTTTCATTGTAATAAGTCCTCTCATATCGACAGAATCTGCAGTTGTTTTCATCCTCGTTATCAAATGAGCCTTGCGCTCCGATGCTCTTTAATTTCTGCCACAGCTCTGGTAATATTGAAGAGGGGAATTTGCTTCTGGATTCCCTTGTGTCAGATTGCCCCAGCAAAGCGGTTAGGCTGTTGATTTAAAGAAAGAACCGAGCTCACACATGTGCAACTATGAGACAGCTGTTTTATTATTGACAGTGCATGTGGGCTGAGGGACCACATAAATTGATGCAGTCTGATAAAATCACGTTGTTGTCATTTCATTGTTGGTGCAATTTAAAGCGAGGCTTCACTGTAGCTGTCGTTATCTTACAGAAAATAACTTTCCACCACTGTTAGCAAGGCGTCTACTTTCTGAATGGTGTGGCTGAAGACAAGGCTTGCAGGGAACAGGCAATGAATTTGTCTCTGGTAGCAAGACTTAATGTGATAAGGGTAGGTAATCATCCTCTCCAGATATGTAATTCACTATTAATAGCCTATCTGACTCTAAATTTAACCATGACAAATTATTGTATTTCTGAGTCATTTTACAGCCTGCTCACGCTCCCCATCTTCCCTGCTCCCCCCTAACCTATTTCAAAGAGTTGGTGCTACTGGCCCAAATGTGTCACACCTAACAAGGCTCGCTGCAAATTTAGCCTGTCAATATGTGTCAAGCCTCATTCATCAGCTATCACTCTTCATTTGAGCCGTCCTCGTACTTTCACAGTTCACCACCGAAAGGTTTGACTTTGCCCTGAGCTTGCATTGGTTCAATCCCACCCCCAGGTTCTTTGCTTTGAGGTTTAAAAGCAATGACAGTCACTGTCCTTGCTAAATGTAAGTGCAACAAGGGCACACAGGGGGAAGGGGCTGGGGGGGTAGAGACAGTGTAACCAGCTAATCATGAGCGTCTCCCCTTAATTCAGCTACATTGAGTGTCCTGTGACTGACATCACCTGCTCTTTTCTCATTGACCAGTTGTGACAGGCATGAGAATCTCACATCTGCATGGTAGATTTGTTTTCTGAGTGTCAACATACTGACATACAGTAACACATCCGGGGTATTTTTCATTACATTTTTTTTAAATTCCATAATTCTCATTAAAAGGAAAAATGAAGAAAAGATGTGTTGTGTATTTTTTGTCCCCAGGGTTTGAAAGGTGACTCAGGGCCAGTTGGTCCAGTTGGTCCCAAAGGAACCAAAGTGAGTGAGTCTGCTGTACATGCTGGGCTGGAAAACATTAGAACAATAATCTTTTTCGTAGTTTGCTTTTCTGTCATCAGGGAATCTGCTTTACTTTCATGAGCTGCAGTCTCGATAATGTGGCTGTCCATCTGTTTGAAGTGCTGCTGTGAATTGCTACTCCAAACATGGCAAACTAAAGGATATTGTTATGGCTTTCATAACTTGGCAAGACCTTATTGATGGCCGTATAGAGTAGCTTTTATCCTGGCAGAGGGAAAATGGTCCACTCTCTCTATTTGTGGAGTATTTATATATTCGAAGTGATATATTTTTGTAATGGGCATGCCCAACAAATCCCTTTATCTTTCCCTTTCTAAACAGGTCTTTTCTGATACTGAAGCTTAGAGATGAAATGGGAAATGCATACCATTGCCTGCAGTTTGCTGGACTACTCATAGGAATAGTATTTGACATTAGGTTTTTAATTCTAGGAATACAATAGTTGCATAGGTATGCCCTGCACAGGTGGCTGTAGCTGGTTCCATAAGTCTGGGGTTTAAGACAAGAGTTTGATGCAAAACCTTGTTCTCATCAGTGACATGAATTAGATTAACTCTTGTAGTGATGTGGAACATATTGGTCTTTTTAAACTTTTATTTTCATGCCACAGTGGGATTATTTCCCATATATGAGTTGGAATGTTTTTCCTATAATTAGTTGCCATATCTCTTGCTCTTTTATTTCTCTTCCCTTATTAGGGCTTTTTCCCTCTTTTTCTCTCTCTCTTTGCTGTTGTTGTTGTTGCCTTTTGGTAGAACTCACCGCATAATTGTAGGTGCAATGCACTGTCTGCCAGCCTTGAAGTTATAATGAGGTCTGTGTGTTTCTGTGAAGACAACAGAGAATCACAGCGTATTTTATCCTGTTTTCCGGATGGGAGGGTGAGAGAGGGGGTGGAGAGAGCGTTTGTTTGTATGGAAGCTGACAGAGAGAGGCAGATTTGGAAGCATAAAGTAATGAGTCCCCTGAATATCCCATAGCAGGCATATTTTAGCTGTGACATTCATTTAGACAACAAAATGGATATGAACTACAAACACCTTCTTCTTCTTCTTTTTTTTCCCCTTTCATGCACATCTGATAAAAGAATATTGGCAGCAGTAAAGTCATCTATTTCTCAGCTCAGTGCTTTATAAATGTTGGGACTGCTGTTAAGAGGGGGTAGGATGGCAGTAATAGTGAACAGTGATCTACAAGTTTTATCTTAAAAGACAAAAAAAACAAGAAAACAAGACAGTCAGCAAAAAGGATGTGAGCTCATTGCTTACATTACATTATGTTGGCATCAAAAGGCGTTTTCTCCTTCCTTATATGACTTTTTGTGACCGCCTGTATGTAACAGTCAGCGAACAGTGTTATCATGCCTCCCCCTTGTTAATGCTGCAAAGCTCTCTCATGATGTAGTGTGCCTGCATTTGTTTTAAAGCCTGTCACATTTAATGGCCCACCTGCCAATGTGAAAGTCATCAGACATGCTTCATGTAAGGACATAGTGTAAATACCAGGTAATAGCCTTCTACCGTACATAGTGCTTATATTTGAATATACCTGCTATGAAATGTCATCTTACATGAGCTGACCTTCAGGGTTTTTTCTCACAAACATGATAGATGGCCTTTAGGTTTAATGATTATCAGTCAATAAAAGATTTTATAAATTTAGCTGAGTATGATAAAGAGTTAATGCTGCGCATTTTATTTATTTATTTATTTATTTTTAATTATTGTCTTCTCTTACAGGGTGATACGGGTCTGCCTGGAACTCCAGGGCTGCCTGTAAGTTCACACTTCTTCATTTACATCTCATTATGCCATCTGTGTATGTGTGTGTGTTCAAATAAAGTGGCGATGTTAAAATGTACTTATGAGGGTATGAAATGAGATGCATGAAATGGCAAAACTGAGCTTTGTAAATACCACAGCCTTTTGGCAGGCTCTACACATAGTGTTAAAACATCTGGTCCACAGAGATGGAAAGTGGGGCACTCCGGTGAACGCTCTCTGTGTCACATTACCGTCGCCTGGGAATGGGTCAAACGAGGAGCAGATAGATAGGGCTCAGTGGGCGGTTTCACTGGAGCCAAAAAGGATAGGCATGAGCAGCCAGGCAGAGAAGAATGGAGCTCCAAGCCTCGGGCTGGGTGTGGAGTTTGACAGGTAGTCACTGGCTGTATCCTACACGGGTGAGACAAGCACTTACTGGAATGGTATCTGTCCCTGCAGACTTTGTGCATTTACAGACACCCGTGAGAAATGACACCGGGATTTACGTCTTGTATATTTCTCTTGTTTGGCAATATCTAGCAGAAAGAAAACATAAAATCAGACACAAGTTCCACTTCACAACCAAACAGAAGCCGTAGCAGACCACATATACATTAAGTGTATTTACTTGTCTAGTCACCTACAGTACGAACAAGTAGCCCCATAATTTGTTGGACAATAACACAGTTTTTGTAGTTTTGCCTCTGCACACCACCACAGTAGATTTTAAATCAGATAGTTACGATGTGATTAGAAACCTTGAACATCACCAAATGCCATATTTCTTCCACTGAGAAGCTCCAGTAGGCCTTTACTGCCTTCAGTTTTGTCTTCAGTATCCGAAAAGCATGATCTATATGGAGCTCAGACTTGGCCAGTGAAGAATATCCAGTGTCTTTGCCTTGAGAAACTCTTGGGTTGCTTTTGCAGTGTGGATCATTACACATTTGCACTGTGAAGTTCTGCTTGATCAGGATTTTTTTTCAATGTTTGGCTGAATCTGAGCAGAGAGTATATCCCCGTACACTTCACAGTTTATCCCGCTACATCTATCAGCAGTCACATCATCTTTAAACACTAGTGATCCGGTTCCACTGGCAGTCATACAGCACATGCCCATGCCATAACAGTGTCTCCATCAATCTTGACAGAGTGTTTCTCTCCTTCTTCATAGCTTTTTTCTTTCCATTATTCTGGATCCATAAATCCAAATATTTGTTTATTTTTGGTAGAACTGTGCACACTTTTGTAGATTTTTTTCTAGCAAAGTCTAATCTGATATTCCCATTCTTGATAGCAACATTGCTATCAAGAACAACAGGGGACAAAACAAGTGGTTTTGTCCCCTGTTGTAGACTTGAGAGGGTTAGTGGGATTTGGCAGATTGGATGTGGTGGTGCAAGACAGGGAAAAGAATCACTTAGAAATCAGTCCCATAATAATTTTTCTTGTCCAAGCTCACCTGTGCTGGTACTCCGATATTCACTCAATACAGATTCACTCAGTATTCAGTGAGTTAAACTAATCAGCTTGAGTAACACAAAGACCTGCTTCAATTTGTTTTGCAAGCAATTTCACAAAAACATAATTCTGCAGCATGTCACATTGGGATTGAATATCTGATTTAAGAACTGAAGTGAATGCAGACGTTACATGCAAGATTTAAATTTCCAGTTCATAAAATTCAACTTGCTGAGCAGTGCTTACCTTTGAGAATAATCTCTCATCTTCGTCTCATCTTTCAGTCTCCGAGTGCCACGCATGAACTTTCTCTCCCTAAGACATACAGGAGCTGTACATTTTTCCTAGCAGACATGTTTTGTGACAAACTGTGCAGATGCAGTGTGTTTGCTTTGTGATATTTGTTGAGCTCTTGCTTACCACTTACAGAAAAATGTTAATGAGTTTATGCTGGCTCCTCTTGTGTAACACTAGATAGATGATGAGTACTGCAATTGAAACTTGATTTACATCTGCACCATGAATCATCTCTGGGATGAAAAGGAGAATATAAAGAATGTATTGAAGGTGTAAGCAGGCCGTGGGATGTCATTATTTTCTTATTACTGAGCATATTACTGAGTATCTCCACACCTTCGCCGAAAGCAAGGCAAGGCTGCTGCACACAAAAAAATTAACTGATTTTAAGGGTAATATGCATTAACCTGCCGATCAAATTTAATTGCTCATTAACCGAAGGTATTGGATTGCCATTCCAAATTGCTCCGGCCCTCTCTGACCCCCTGTCCTACCGCCTTGAGGTTGTTTTTAACTTGGCTAGATGCTGTGAAGTTTTTTTCCTTAACCAAGTAAACATTCTGCAATTGTGCGCTTTAGTTGTCTTCTGTAGTCTTTCAGGTCTTTTCTTGTTGGTGAGCTGGTCAGTGCATTCAGTCTTCTTAACAATGCACCAGACTGTTGATTTGGCCGCCCTTAAAGTTTTTGCTGGATTGCTTATAGGTTTATTTTGGGGTTTTTTTCCTGCTAATGGTGAAAGTTCTGCTTTGTCATGGGAGCAAAAATAGCTTTAATTCCTAAACAGTTAAAAAAAAAACCCAAAAACCCTTGAATTAAGGCTGAAAGTCTGTCCCTCAATCACATACTGCTTATTTGATTTCAAATGCACTGCAGAGGTGTGCAGAGGCATGTCTACAACAAGAAAAAAATAATGCGTCTTTGTCCAAAAACTTACAGATCTAACTGCATTGTGACTGTGTGGGCACAGTGTGTAGGCTCAATTCGTTATTGCAAGGGAGTTGATTGCTGATACAGAGTAAAAGTATACTGCGGGTGGTTAGCTAATTATGTGCATATCATGAGGGGATCAGCCTGCCAGTTTTAATCAGCACTGGTCTGTTACAAAAACTGTCCCACTGCTTCTGGCCTGCCCCTTTTATGTCACCAAAGTGCTTACAATGCCCACAGAACACTGCCACCATTCATTAGCTATTCTCTAATGCTAATTTCCCATTTGTAAGGACAAGCAATGCAACAGTCTTTCTCCGACAGGCAAACAGGATTTTAGCAAACTTTCTAACATCATGCCAGTAAATTGGTCCGCGAGCGTGAGCAGAAAACGTTGGGAGGAATTTTTTTAGTGCAGACGTGCTGCCAGTGGATTTGCATTGTACTGCTTGTTAGCCATTGTCAAGATTCTGTGCTAACAATCCCAAGCAAAGACCACTGTACCATTGTACATGAATAATTGATTTATTAGCAAAACAACTGCAGGGGACTGAGTCATGTTTTGTTGAGAGTGTCACAGGTCAGAGCTGGCTTTCTTTTTATGGACACAGCTGCAAAAGTCTGAGAGTTGTCAGCCTCCTCGTTAGCTTTTTTTTTCCTTTTGTTACTTTGGATGAGGCGTCTGACTGACTTGAAAGACGTGCGTCATGAATGTCCATCTGTGCAGCTGTCTCTGTGAAGAAAATCAGCAGTCTTTGACTTGTGGATGCCAATTGAAAGACGACACCAATTATTTGGGTTGTATTTGAAAGCGGAGATGTGGTGCGTGGCGTTGTTTTGGTTCTGAGACGACTCCATTTGGCCTTTCTTGACAGTGAACAGCAGGGTGTCAGGAGAGTTGTAGCAGTCATGCCCTCATTTCTCTTCAGGTTATTCTGGTCAAGGATAATTATGTCATGAACAATTGTGTGGCATGTATTTTTATCCCCTAATGTGTGAATCATGTTGCATTGTCAAACTGACTGAAGTGCTTTTTTTTTAAATACAATTTATTTTAATCACAGGCTGAGAAAGAATGTCTGAAAGGAGATCAGGTACATTGACTTTACTTAATTGTATTTTCTCTGAGGCATCCTGTACTATTGTGTTTTTACTTGCATTTTTTTGTAGGCATAAATGTCACAATTTGCTGTTTTCAGGGTCTCCAAGGTGAAAAAGGAGAGAAGGTAACAAATATTGTTCTTGAATTTGCTGCTGCAGAAGGTGCACATACCATGTTTTCAGTAAAGTACAGCTATTTGGTTTAGCAGCCAATTACCGAAGCACCATATGCATGCCCTTGCACAAGACATTGCTCAGCAGATACCTTGATTAACTTGCTAATAGTTTCTTATCAAGATACTTTGTAGAGTAATGGAATGAATATCTGATCAAGTGAGGCTGCAAATTACCCGTTCAAGAGACACTACTCATGTAAAAGCCATTCAGAAGTGAGAATGAAAGCTACAGCACTATCTAGTGTCTTCTATCCTTCATGAAGTTCTAACTAAGCTAATGCTGTATTTCCTATCACTGTAAATAAACCCACTAACCCACTATAAACCCACTAGCAGTCCACTGGTCTGTTGAGAACAGACCAGTTCTAGTACCGTTCTGCTTTGCCAATTGTAGTAGCCTTTTCACCATGATAGATGTCTTTTCCCTAGGGATCGGCTGGAGTGCCTGGTCGTCCAGGGGAACCGGGGAAAGAGGGCAAAAGGGTGAGTAAACAGAGACAGATCGCCAGTTGTGTGGCCTGGCTTGTGGTTGTACTCACGGAGAGGACCTGGCCTGGGGAGAGGCCAGGCAGCAGCTGAACGGCTGTTGTTGTTTTAGAGGAGGCAAAGATGATCTGTGGCAAGGGGATTG
>NW_005187474.1:1771719-1784815 GCF_000239375.1 Pundamilia nyererei | reverse complement strand
ACACACACACACACACACACACACACACACACACACACACACACACTCATAATATCACTGACAGAACACATGGTTCAGTCCCATTGGGTGACAGTATTTGGTTTCTTAAAAAAGCCAGCTTGATTTGAGACAGACACAGCATCCATTACTGAATCAACTGAAATGTTATATATTTATTTGTCAGCTCTTATTCTGTGGTTAGAAATATAAGTGTCAGGATTTTGCTGGCAAAAATGTGCACTTAATACAATTTTTATTCAAATACCTTTTTTTTTCAAAGTCTTTTTAACACAAAATTTCAGTCTCCGTGGGAGCATATGGTGATTTCCAGTTGATTATACTTTAATTGTTTTGGAGCATTGTTAATTCATGCATGAAGTTCTGATATTAATAATAGATAAACATAAAACACTGTGGTTAGAAGCTTGAACAAGAGCAAGAATGTTATTTTTCCTTGCCGTCACAGCTGAAAGGCAGCTCTCGCGCACAGGTGGAGAGAATGTCCTTCTGCGTGTGCCGTTATTGACTCGCCTGTGATAAAAAAAATAGCTGCTTCATGCCACTCGGTGTTGGTGTTTGTTTTACAGAGAATGGTCATAAAACAGCAGGAAAACATTTGGCTCACTGCAGCAAAACATAAAATATATAGGAGGTTCAGCTGTAGAGCACTCATAAGTAGGTCAGGGAAATGTTCTTTTCAGATTAAGGCGAACCCAAGATGATGCACAATACTCGTGACATCTGGAGACGAGCATCTCAAAAATTCCACCCTTCTGTGTGTTAATGCATTCCGACTCAAAACTTCTTCCAATACCATTATAAATTTATGACCTATCATCGACCATGTTATTTCTCAATGGCTCATTTCCCATAATGCATAAAGTATCCGACTCTATTGTGAGGGAGAGAATTCACGGTCAACGAAAGCGATCTCAGTGAGTGCAGATGTTTTTTTTTTTTGTTGTTGCTGTTTTTTATGCTTTTGCTTCCTCGGTCTCATTAGTCATTGTGTTATTTTATACCTAGACTGACTTAAGTGGTGGCTCAGCGTCAAAGGGACCGAGCATCAGAGACATCAATTATGGTGTGTGCTTTTCTTCTGGAATACAGTTTCATTCAATCATAATTGGGTTAGAAGAAAAAGGGGTGTCTCTCTCCGTGTTTGATGTTGTGGCTTCTTCGCTTCCTATATCCCTATCTTCTATATCCCCATAATATTTTTTTGCACTTGCTATTTCTTTGAAGATTTTACAGGTAAAACTGCCATAGGGCTTTAAACAGGCGATCACAGACTCTCTGGTGTTGTTGTTGCTGAAGATACCGTCCTGAACTACTGTCTTTGATGGCTGGCTGACTTCATGAGAACTGTTAACACGCTAAGGTTTCTGCCTATTCTTAGCTTGAGGTGTCACACGGAATCCAAGTTGTTGACCAACTTGTGCTTCTGCAGTTTGACGTTCCTATTTTAGGAAGCTGGGCATGGATCATCATCAGGGGCCAGCTAGTGGCCTACTGATACAGCCGGAGACTCTCGTCTAATTAGCAACTCTCATCCACGCAGGCAACTTTTGGTTTTGTGAGAGCCGTAGCTGCTGTACGACTTATGCAGAATATCGTGATGTAGACTGACCGCCCCGCAACCTTCATAGAATAGCCAGGAGTGGAAAGCTTTCACAAAGCCTTAGATTCAAGCCAGACCATCTCTCAAACTGTCTGCTTCAATTTGTTGTTGAAAAAAAATACAACCACTCTAAGCCATCTAGCTTTACTTGAAGGAGATGTGGAGGGCATTGTGGTGGTGGAGAAGAGGAAGGATGCCGTTTGCGTTGCTCCTTCTCCAAAGCTTAAAGCAACATATGCAAGAACTGATATCAGTCACCCAGACCCCTGTGATCCTAACTCTTTATTTCACCTTATTAACATGATAGAGAGCAATTTAAGTTTGTCAGGATGGAGGTATGAGCCAGTCCAACCATGTCTAGGAGTTTATGGGAATGTAGTGCCCCTACATTAGACATCACCATTAATGGTAATGTGAATGACTTGGTTCTATCTATTATGAATGGAATTGACACAGAATAGCAGGCAAAGAGTAGGACTTTGGGATTCAATGGTACATTACAGCCGATCAAAAACGAAGATAGGGAGCACCTGTAAAAGGGATATGTCCCCCCGCTGACTATTGCCTGCTAAAATATTCATCACACTCTGTAATGATGTGCTAAGCGCTGGGTTGTCACTATAGGCTGGCTCTGTCCTACAGAAGTTGAGGAGGTGAAAGACATGCATGCAGAAAGGAACCAGAGGGGGAACATCTTTGTGTGCAGGTCGGAGAGAAGTCTGCTTCACGTGACTGTATAATAAAGTTTTAAATGCATAAAACAGTGATGATTTTAAATTAGGAAGAATTGTAAAAGTAACAAACGGCATCATTTCATCTGCTCAAAATAGATCTGAAAACCCACATTTGGTCAGTGCACATTTATCCTTAACATCAACACATATAGAAGCACCAGAGTGAGCACCGCTCATTCATGTTGTGCCAAGACTTCCCAGCATGCCCTGCTTCTGTAGTTGGCTCAGGGTTGTGAGTTGGTTCAGAGCTGACATGGGTCTCTGGGTAACTCAGTAGGTTCCCGTGGATTAATAAGTAATCACCTTAAGAAATCCCCCTGTGCAAGGTGGGTCTTGGAGGTTTAATCCATGCCTAACACTACATTAAGCCTTATTAGCAGTATAAATGTACCTGTATATAGAAATACATTTAAATCCTGCATGAAGTCACTGACAAATGTCATGTTGATTCTTGGGAAAAATACAGCACAGTCATTTGTTCTGATTAAATG
The DNA here is from genome assembly GCF_000239375.1 of Pundamilia nyererei. NCBI lineage: Eukaryota > Metazoa > Chordata > Actinopteri > Cichliformes > Cichlidae > Pundamilia > Pundamilia nyererei. Next base: position 1,781,969 of record NW_005187474.1, on the reverse strand, counting down.
TTTGGGAACTACTGGTAAACACTGTAAAACATTGAATTTCCCTTATTGACAGACAACACATTATTTCCTTTTATGCATTTTGCAGAACGTAAATACTGCAAATACAGAGTATTTGAAATCCTCCTGTAATAAGCTGAGCGCTTGTACCGTGTCAAGGTTTCCTAGTCTCCGGCTTTAGAAAATGCACACATCTGACAGATGTGCTGCACAGTGTTTGTTCTTATTAGACATAGCTATACCAGTGCAGAGATGATGAAACTCCAGCAAGCCCTAGAGGAAGGAGAGCATTGCAACTGCTGTGTCTACAGATGTGTTCTCTTCAAATGAATTATGCACTTAAGATCCTCTTACTCATTTATTCATTTGCTTGTATATTCAAATCTAGTTAGCTGGTTATTTATGCGCTGCTCTTATTTCGGCAGTGAACTACCTAACGCAGTTACTAAGTATATGGATAACTAGCTGGCGGGCTAGCAGCTCAGTAAGAAACATGTAGGCGTCTTTTATTGTGCACGAGGTAAGACGATATGAGTAGTGTGCTGCTAAGCTCAGCTGACTGCCTTTCAGTTATTGATTATTTTTGCTTCTATTTTTGCAAAAATAGTGTTTGTCATGTGCCCGTGTACCTCAGTTGGAAATGTGGATGGACGACACTGTGCCACAGAAGATACCTGCCACATATGTCAGGGAGATAAGAGAGGACAAAATGTTCAAATGAAGAAAACACCTAGATGTCTTTGCTGGGCAGGCAACGCAAGATGATCGGGTGGAGGGAAAAGCCATTAAAAGTGCGACGGGAGGAATCTTTTCTCACTAAATACTATGATGTGGCGCATCAGTGCCGCTGATAAAAGAATCCAGTCAGATTATTGATGCCTGCTGAAGAAACAGTATAGAGTTGAGCTGTAAGATGACAGGGCTTTGATTTTTACTAACAGGTTTTTCATCCTCTGTTGAGTCAGTTCCCTTTTTATGACTTTGTGCATTTAGAACCACCCTGGGTGTTAATTACAGTGTGCACCAGATCATTAATTATTTATTTCCAAGTTGTTGTGTGTTTACAGCAGTTGTCCCCTTAATAATTATCCTCATGAATGTAAAGATGGTTTCTAAGTTAATATTCTTGTTGTTTGCTGAGTAATGTTCTTTATAAAACTGGATTTAATACTTCCGAATCCTGTGACGGCAGACTTGCAACAGGATGGAGCGTTGGGTTTCTGAACCTGAGAGTAGTTAGACCTCTGACCCTTGTATCGGAAGTCAAGTGAAACTAGATAACAGCTTAAGTGTGAAGATGATGCTAGCTACTTGGATTAGTGGGTTGGAAGACAAGTTCTGAGTTAAGAGAATCCTTAAGCTAATGGCGATCTGTAAAACGATACAAGTCTTTACCTCAAAACGTCAGCTGCTGTTGCATCACATCCGTCAGCTGTCATCACTTCATATCGTCTGATATCACAGTCTCAGATCAGCGCACGTCAGTAATTGTATTGCAAAAACACTTTAAGTCCTTCACTTGTGTCAAAAATCTTGAGAAAGTAACATCAGTGGCAGCTGCCTGAGCTCTTTACTGTAGCGCGGATATAATCTGTCAAAACAGCAGAAAAGATCATCTGTCTTGTCTCTGCTTGGAAATATGGACTGATCCAGTTTTCTGCAGACAAGGGACGTAATTGCTGTCTTTTGGAAATGATAGTCATGCTTACATTTTCCATTCATGCCCTGTGCTGAATGACTGAGACAGCTGTCTGTAAGTCCCGACCAAAGGCACGAGCATATCTATTTCCATATTTTCCTCTTCACCCTTGTGTTGACACATGTCTCAAAGAGTGTCAGTCCATTAGATGTACATTACAGGCCGAATGTTTTCTCCCAGACGAGGGAAAAGCCATGCAATCTTACACTTACATCATTTTATCTGCTACCAAACTGGCGGTCATTTTCTTTTGACACAAGATCGGGGATCACTGTCTTGCTAGTCCTCTCTTTTTAAAAGGCTTCATGTGGGTGAGCTGAGGTCAAACCATTAGTGCCAGATTAAATACAATAGCATTCATGTATCCTCCTTGCACAGTTGATAGCTTTTGTCATTTAACCTAATTTGAATGAGTATGCTGTTCTCTGAGAACCAAATGCATGCTCTAACTGTAATTTAGATGCTTCTCCTCTATGGGACAGAGCAAATGTTGTTTTGAAATAATTGAGCCACTCCAGCATACATATATAATATTCATATTGTATCTAATGGACTTGGCTAAGGTTCATTTCAATCAGTCGGTGTGTCTGCAGAGACACAAACAGGCAGTGACAGTGATAGGGAAGGAGTAATGGCTCAGTTTGTGGGGACTGAAACATTTGGCAGCGGTTTGCTGCTTCATGGGTGGAGGCAGACATGAACAGCCACTGTAACAGACTGTTGACCTCTACCAGAGCACCTGCAGCGTGAGATTATTAAGTAACGAGTCCCTGGTGAGAATACCAGCCTTCCTGCCAGAAGTTCTCCACGGGAGGCTGCCACTGATTGGGGTGAAACAGTAAACGCATGAAATTACAGCAACTATTTGATTGGAGCCATGTTTCTTTGTTGTCCAGTTCACTATACTGAATAACGATACGCTAAATTAATTTCTCAGAGAAGGCAAGGTTAGAGTTGCTTAGTGGACTCAAATTTTAATTCGAGAGGACAATTTGTGCATTGCTTTGTTTGCCGTGCGTTGCCTTGATGGGGATTTGATCTGGTATGTTTCTGATCTGTGTACATTTAGATTTTTACTGGGAAAACTTTAACCATACTCAAAGAAATGATAAATCAGAAGCAAGAATGTGTCGTCTTGATACACTTACTGGCTTTTTTGTTTTGTTATGACATTTTGGGGGCACATTTTTGATGTAAAGAAACTCCTGTGCCTACTGATTTGTGTTTATATCTGTTCAACTTACTGGAACTCGGTTTCTGTTTAACCATAAACCAACTTCATGTGGTATATTAAACTAACAGGGGTGCAGTTGGTGACCACAGCGATGGCGTGTGACTTCACAGCTGTGCTTAAACGCGGTAACGTGATGTCCATATGTAGTTACAGTTTTGGCCTGACCCGGTGGAGCCCGGTGGCAGAGAAACATAGAGAGAAGAATTTACAGGTCAGCAGGGCTCACAGCTGAGATTTTATGGCCAGATTTACACCCTGTGTGATTTTACAAGGAGGGGGGCAGGGGTGGTGAGGGGGTGAGGATTCGTTAACCCTTTGTCGAGCAAAGTGAAACGGGTTATTCTCCTTTTTCTCTTGCTGAAACTCATACTGAGGAAATTCGGCGAGCCGCGCTTTTGACACCTGTACTGCACCAGGGGGTAACACGTTTGCCCAGCGCACAAGGCAATTAATCTTGTCAATGTCAAGTGCATTGGGAGGGAGGATGAAACAAAGATTTGACCTGATTGGCTCTGAAAAGGTCTCACATTTGGGGCCTGTTGGGAAGGAGGAGGGTTACAGGGGGAAGCGTTTGGCACATGCGAGGACAGATGCACGGTGCTTTGATTTATCTGTCTGACTCTCGTCGTTCCCAAAGAGCCCCAATTTGGCTACATCCATGGGTGTCCAGAATAAACACACATTAATTGGCCAATTAATTACAGGGACGAATACAGGGGGCAGGTCTTTGAGAGGGCCACTTTGATTGCACCTTGTTCGCTGGCTTTTCTAATGACTCTCTGCCCGTTTTTGTGGGCACCCGTAAGTCGATGTGTGTAGGAATAGGTGTGAAAAGCTGATCTTGAACGAGGGGTAATGTAGGTCAACGCATCCTCTGAGCATTAGAAAGACTTGCTATAGTTGGCTGGAGCATGGCCTTCATTCACACATCTACAGCTTTACAACTTTTTAGGAGACAGAGTTGTACTGCTCAGCAGGGACGCTGCGGGCAATATATGTATCCCTGATGCTTTAGTGTTCAAATTCTTCATGGCCTGCGAGCCCCCCAAGGCCTGTGTCTAATGCTTTCCAAGCATCTTTAAATGTTGTTTCAGTGTCTGCCAGGTCATAGCACCGCCACTGGAGTGTCATGTATAAAACAGTGTCGGCTGAACTGAATTCACTTTACTTGTTGAGGTATGTACAGTAAGTAGACACGAGGTGATTTTACCCCCTCGTGACAGCGTGATCTCATGGCTAAGTTATCCAAACAACTGGGATTTCTTGGCTCCGAACAGTCTGGCAATATGCAAAGATACCTCCCGACACGCTAGGTCAGCTGCAGTAGTGTGAGAAATTCTAAGAATGTAAATACTTTTAAAAGGATATTTCTTGCTATCTAGGAGCCATGTTGGCCAAGGAGAGGGAGGAGATCAGTGCGAGCTGGAGCACAGAGGGACAAAGGCTGGTCAGTGGGGAGGGGGGAGTTGCCCTGAACACTGCAGAACACAGAGGCGTGGTAGTGGGAGGCTGCATCGCTTATAGCACGCCGTTGCAGCCTATCATCTATATTCTGATTTCCCACACTCTCCTCCTGCCTCCAACCAATTTACGTACATACATTCATCTGCGTCCACTTTAATGGCATGCCAGAGAGCAGCATATTGACAGTGGCCTGATATTATACAGATGGTAATGTGAGGGACCTTTGTGTAATCTGTTATGCGTGGCAAGTGATATGAAGTATAAGACTCGCCGAAGGCTACAGTACCCGGGGAGAGCGCTCTGTGGATCTTTGCACAGTGTATTCTCTCTGACCTCCAATATTTGGTTTGTAAAATGAACCGGGGTTTATTCAAAGTAGATTTCCAGCCTCTGCTATTCACTTGTTGGATAATGCATTAATGAAACACTCAGTATCTGTAAACATAGGATGGGAGCAATCTGCTCTGGATGAATAATACGGCCAAAAGTCCAGATGAGACTGTGAAATTGTGAAAGAGCCAAGACTAATAACAGCATCCATTAGGAGATGAGAACATTCAAGAGGCATTGCTGTCCCAGCGAGGAGCCAACGCAATAGGCAACCAGCTTGCGCGGAAACGCTGCACAGACATTCGGCGGATCGGCGGGGAATTGAGCTCATAGTTAAATATAGATTTATCATCACTTCTTCACCGCATAAAAATGCAAATTCAGATAATATCATCAAGCTTCTTTCCTCTCCTTAGAAGTTGTTAAAGTCAATGAGCTCTTAAAACTCATCTGTGAAGATATGGTAGAAATGTGGCGGTTGTAAAGAGATGTTTCTGATTGTTCTTTGGGACTTTCAGGGCTTAGTTTTCATAGACATCCACTGTCTGCATTTCCTCTGTTTGCCTTCGGCTCCAGTGTTTGCACACTGTGTGGTGGTGAAGAGCTGGGTGTTTGCTGAAATAGCTCTATAATAGTTATTTTACCCAATGATATGCTGCGTTCTGTGACTGTGTACTCATGTAGTGCCACCTGTGTCCCCTTCCATTGTGTGACAGCTGAAAGGAGGCATAATGCGGTATGAGAATTATTGTCACTCTCTGGCTCTCATGCAGCTTCTTGCTCTCGTCCATTTCCTTCTTCTCTCATCTTTGTAAGCCCTCCACTGAAAAATCTCTTTTACGGTATTCAGTGTCTAATTGCCAGACTGCCTAATTAGGGATGTTACCCAACACACATCATACATTCATGCATTGAGGACATCCATCCTCTCTTAGAGAGAACTTACAGTTTCCTCATTGGCTCTGTCCCCTGCCATGCACAACATTTGTGATGAAACTAGTTTGCCATCTAGTGGGACTTGTACAAATAGCCATTCACGCGGGGTCTATGATTGAGTCTCTGTGAGGAAAGCCTTCATGGAAAGCTTAAGCCAAGAGAGTATAGGTGCAATCTTGGCCAGCTGAGCTGTGTCTTAAGTCGGCTGCAGTGTCAGCCATCTCTTTATACGTCCCTGAATATTTAGATGGCTGGGAGTTAAAGAGAGCATTGTGTGCCAGTCAGAATGGTGAAAAATGCTAAGCTGCATTTGAGCCCCTGCCAGGCAGCTGTCGGCTTTGCCGTTCTCTTCCTGCCCCGGCCGCTCCTCTTAACCCTCAGTAAACAACTGGAACAAATCCTATTTTATTGAGGCTTTTACCAAGTGCAAGGGATCTCTGCAAGCTCCAGTGCCCAGGCATTTTCTGAGCTTGTGCAGTGTCCTAAGATGGCACCCAGCGAGGGTAGCCAGAAAAAAAAGAAAAGGAATTTCCACTGTCTGTCTCTAATTGGATCCTTAATAACAAGCAGGTGGGGCTGTGTTCTCCGCAACATGTTTTGTGACATTTTGAGCTAGCGCCATGATCGATATTTGCCTTACATAAGTTGATAGCTGATTTGACACAGTGAAAATAGGTCTGGTGAAGATTTGGACAAGTGAAGGATATTTAGCTGTATAGCTGCTGGGAATTTACTGAATATGAATATGTTTCCCTCTCACCAGCTTTTTCTCTTTTATTTTGAAACTACCATCTAGGAGCACCTGTGCTTAGGCTAATGCACGTGTGATTAGTGAGAATGTAAATGTGGCCATTTCACTTAATTTACACTTAACATAACATTCAAAATCACAACACTTTGCCACACATTTTCAAAAAAATAAAAAATTAAACCGAACCTCACAGCGTTGCTGCAAAACCTCCATGTTTTACAGACCCCCTGCACAAAATTGCTGTTTTCCTAGCTTGTGCGGATTCTCGTGGTTCATCCTGCAAATTGTTAAATGAGAGATGTGAAAATGCCTTCAAGGGGACAGAATGACATTTTGCCATTAATTACAGAATAAATTAGTGTTTGCCAGGGGTGCTGGAATTGTATCTCCTCTGAATCTGGATGCAGTAAGTGCTGCTAAGGAACACGAGGTTTGACCAAAGGACTGAGGGGATCAAATGCATGTGCATGTGTCAGTCCCTTTCCCCATATTTCACAGGCCAGGAGCCGACAAGCATTTTCACTGGGGAATAAATATTGTGACAGGCAAGCCTCCTCTAACTTGTTTTTGTGGTTGCATGAAGCATGTGAGCATTCATTTCCCCCGCCTTTTCTTTCTGGGGTGGCCCTTAAAAAGACATCATGTGTATTTTTAACAGCTAGCCTCCTGCTCTTTGTCCTATGGATGATCGGTTCAGCTTAAGGATAGTGTGACAATTTATCATTTTCACTGTTTTCTAGACATTTATTTACTAAGCTAATGCAGCTGCTGCTCATAAGCTAAACAGTCAGCTCCTGTTAAACCCAGCAGAGCATTTAGAAAAAAAAGGCTCGAGAGGCCCGAGTACATGTCCCCAGAGGGAGACGGGTCTCAGCTCAGGCAGAGTGGGAGAGGCATGGGAGTTTTTTCAGTTAAGAAAAGGTCATCTCTCCTGTGAGCTACATAACATTGTTGCAGACCAAGTTGGCTTGGCAATGTCAGACAGTTTCCCACTCAGGACATTAAGGTCTCATGATGCCATATAAGTCAAACTTATCAATGAAAAGCCACATTTCTGATTATTAACTAGCCAAAAGTCAGGTTGGTGAAAGATTTGGTTGGATGTAAGGAGAAACAGACTCGTGCAGATGTATAACCATTTAAAAAGTGTCTTTAGCATTGATATCTATCCCTGCTTATAAAAAAGGCATCATTTCGGCTCTCTGTACTGTGTGTCAGGTTATTTCTGAAGGCTTCTTCAGCTTATCTACTGACCCTTCGCGGCAGGGTCATTTGTCAGGTGGATTATGAGACTTTTGGATGGTATATCTGCTTTATTGCTAAGAAATGCGACACGTTCTGCTTTCTCTATTTTATACTACTGAGTTATCCCAGTATGGGCTGCGAGACATGGAATGTCTCAGAGAACATGTTGACATTTGGGATAAGGATTATGGAGTCATCATAAAGGAGTGTCTCTGCTGTGTGTCACTGTCGCTGTTGACTTTGCTCTCAGATTGGGGCTTGTATTGCAGGACTGAGCCGGGCCCCATGTCTGTGCTTTGCTTTTACACTTTACAACTCATAGCAGACTTGAAGCAAGTCAACGCTCGGATCCATGTGGATTAAGCCGGGAGTTCAAAATATGCTGTCAGTCTACTGAGGTCTCCTCTTTTCAGCTCAAATGTGTGCCCACTCCAGCTTTAGCTATTGAATTAGTAGTTAATCCGGTCTGCTTTTCACACTTATGGTTTGCAGGTTTTTAGAGTGGGGCAGATAAATAGTACATGTGAATATGTGTTTGGTCGTGCCAGCCTATCTTTCATTAACTCAAAAAGCTAACTCATCTTTGACTCCCCCTCCTCTCTTCTCCTTTCCTCTCCTCTCTTCCACATCCCTTCATCTTCCTCCACCTCCTTCCCTCCCTCTCATCCCTCATTTCCTTCCTTGCCTTCCTCTGTCTCTCCCTCCCTCTAATCTACTGCAATGACCTGAAGGAGGGCTTCACACTGCAGCGCTCAAATAATAATCAAGCAGTAGGATGTTGTCAAATTTATAGGACACTGAGCGTTGCATAGCAACAGAGATTGCCAGGGTGATCCGACAGGCGCTGGAAGTTGGATGAGGGAGAAAAGGGGCGAGTGACAGGAGACAGGAAAGGAAGGAGAGCTGACAAGAAAAGTGGGAGAGAGGGATGAGATGGGAGTCATAGAATTATGATGTACACAAAGGGAGAGATAAATTAGGAGAAGCACAAAAGGAAATGAGAAAGTTAAGGTTGGCTTAGCTGAAAGAAAAGATTCAAAGACACTGCTGGCTGCTCTTGCACGCTTGTCACTCTGTCGAATTTATAATCATTGTGTTTGCATTGTTTAATATGGTACTGGCGTACAGGTGGTGTTTCGTGAAAATGCTTTTTGTTGGATTTTGGTGTCACAGCTTTGCTTTTTTCCTTATCTCTTTCATTCTTTCTTTCTCCACTTTTGGCCTTTCTCCTCCTAATTTGAGTCTAAAACAATAAGAGAACTTTATAAAGTTGCAAACTTTATACAAAAGTGGGAAATGATCATGCACAGTTCAACTAGAAAGCAATCTTCATATTGCTTTCTAGTTGAACTGAACTAAAAAAAAAAGTTATTTTTTTTAGCTTCAAATGTAAAATTAGAATTTTTTTTTACACTTAAGTTAAAACAAAGCTGGTGGTTGTAGAGTCAGGTTAGCTTCTTAGCATGAGAAACCTTTAGGAAAGTTTGACTAAAGTAAATGTGCTTTAATTGTGAATCCAGAGTTTTTGTTAGACTGTTAAACAACACTTGAATGTGTTCTATAATATCTTTTTGACCAATTAAGATAAAAATAGGTGGTGACATTGTTAAAAATCTACTCCTGCAAAAAGAATTATAAACTCTCTGTGGTTGTTGTGTCGTAATAAAAGCATGCCTGCTTGGAGGTAGTTCTAGTGCTGTGTCACTGGCAGGTGTTTCAGTTTGGAGTCAATTGAGTGCAAACGGTGATGACAGCTGTGCTCCTCACTAATTATTTCTTGTCACTGTGCACAGATTTACTAACCAGAGGTCCTCTGGACAGAAAAGTATCAGTTGAGTCCCAAGGTCGCCTGATGTAGTCGTTTTAATGGATCACTTTGTCGTGAAAAAGATTATCTGAAGGTGTTTAGAAATATGAAATTACTATAAAAGAAGAAATGCGACATGTAGTTCTAAAATAGAAATCCTGGCCTGAGTTTATCTGTACATAGCTAAATTAGATGTCTGCCTTTTACTAAACTAGGGTCGCACAATACAATCCAGAGGACAGTAAAATTTATTGTATTGTGTATAAAATAACGTCAGTATTCAGGAGTTTCAAAGGCACAGTAGGCCCTTCAGGACACTTCCTCAGGGTAAACAAGAAGTACACACCTTTAGCATTTCTCTCCTTTCTTTGTTTTTTTGTTTTTTCAATTTGACACCACCAACGAATGTTAAGAGCTGTCGTCCAAATAACTGCCACTTTACCATTGCTTACATGTTTGTTTTTAAATGTCAGCTGAAGGCCATCTGGGCATCTCATGGTTCATTTACTGCACACAAAGATTTCTTTTGTGCTCTTTCCCAGAGAAAGGAGCTCAAAAGATCCAAAAAGACTGAATTCTAAGAGCTGTGATTGTTCTCAGGTCTTGCAGCATGTACACACAAAAAACAGGTACACTGTAAAAGTATTTTATGGGGCACTCCTCTGCTCTGTGCAAGGGGGGATATTGCATTTATAGTTATTAAGTATACACCAGTAGATCATCCATATTGCTACCAATACCATCTCTTTTAAGTGATATTGACCTGTCTTCAAATATGATGTGAGGT
>NW_005187474.1:1705108-1771699 GCF_000239375.1 Pundamilia nyererei | reverse complement strand
CATTCTTTCTTTCTCCACTTTTGGCCTTTCTCCTCCTAATTTGAGTCTAAAACAATAAGAGAACTTTATAAAGTTGCAAACTTTATACAAAAGTGGGAAATGATCATGCACAGTTCAACTAGAAAGCAATCTTCATATTGCTTTCTAGTTGAACTGAACTAAAAAAAAAAGTTATTTTTTTTAGCTTCAAATGTAAAATTAGAATTTTTTTTTACACTTAAGTTAAAACAAAGCTGGTGGTTGTAGAGTCAGGTTAGCTTCTTAGCATGAGAAACCTTTAGGAAAGTTTGACTAAAGTAAATGTGCTTTAATTGTGAATCCAGAGTTTTTGTTAGACTGTTAAACAACACTTGAATGTGTTCTATAATATCTTTTTGACCAATTAAGATAAAAATAGGTGGTGACATTGTTAAAAATCTACTCCTGCAAAAAGAATTATAAACTCTCTGTGGTTGTTGTGTCGTAATAAAAGCATGCCTGCTTGGAGGTAGTTCTAGTGCTGTGTCACTGGCAGGTGTTTCAGTTTGGAGTCAATTGAGTGCAAACGGTGATGACAGCTGTGCTCCTCACTAATTATTTCTTGTCACTGTGCACAGATTTACTAACCAGAGGTCCTCTGGACAGAAAAGTATCAGTTGAGTCCCAAGGTCGCCTGATGTAGTCGTTTTAATGGATCACTTTGTCGTGAAAAAGATTATCTGAAGGTGTTTAGAAATATGAAATTACTATAAAAGAAGAAATGCGACATGTAGTTCTAAAATAGAAATCCTGGCCTGAGTTTATCTGTACATAGCTAAATTAGATGTCTGCCTTTTACTAAACTAGGGTCGCACAATACAATCCAGAGGACAGTAAAATTTATTGTATTGTGTATAAAATAACGTCAGTATTCAGGAGTTTCAAAGGCACAGTAGGCCCTTCAGGACACTTCCTCAGGGTAAACAAGAAGTACACACCTTTAGCATTTCTCTCCTTTCTTTGTTTTTTTGTTTTTTCAATTTGACACCACCAACGAATGTTAAGAGCTGTCGTCCAAATAACTGCCACTTTACCATTGCTTACATGTTTGTTTTTAAATGTCAGCTGAAGGCCATCTGGGCATCTCATGGTTCATTTACTGCACACAAAGATTTCTTTTGTGCTCTTTCCCAGAGAAAGGAGCTCAAAAGATCCAAAAAGACTGAATTCTAAGAGCTGTGATTGTTCTCAGGTCTTGCAGCATGTACACACAAAAAACAGGTACACTGTAAAAGTATTTTATGGGGCACTCCTCTGCTCTGTGCAAGGGGGGATATTGCATTTATAGTTATTAAGTATACACCAGTAGATCATCCATATTGCTACCAATACCATCTCTTTTAAGTGATATTGACCTGTCTTCAAATATGATGTGAGGTTTTTGCTTAATCAGTCGGGCTTCTATTAGTGTATACTCTTCTTCTACTACTTCTTCTTCTTCTTCTACTTCGTCTTCTTGTTCTACTTCTTCTTTTACTTCTTCTTCTAATACCTGCTCCATTAAGAGGTCGCTACAGTGGATCATCTGCTTAAATCTCATCCTGTCTCTAGGGTCCTCCTTCACTACATCCATCAACCTTCTCTGAGGTCTTCCTTTCTTCTGCCTGGCACCTCCATATTCAATGTCCTCTGACTCTCTCCTCTATCATATCTAACCCGTCTCAACCTCGCCTCTCTACCTTTTCCTCCAACCTTTTCCTTGAACCTGAGCTGTCCCTCTGATGCACTCATTTCTAATCCTGTCCATTCTGGTCACTGCAGATGAAAATCTGAACGTCTTCAACTCTGTCACCTCCACCTCTGCCTCCTGACTTTTTGTTAGTAGAGCTGTCTCCATGCATCATAGCAGGTCATCTACCATCTTATAAACTTTCCCTTACGCTCACACTCGCTGCCATTCTTCAGTCATTATTAGCGTATAAACACCTGTGACTATAAATTGACTATTTATACACAGGGAAAAGGTTGGGTGAGGGAGACATATTTAGCTGGTTGCAACCTGATCTTCCTGCAATCTTCTACCGGCATCTTTTTTTGATTGAAATTTGCTGGTAATATGTATGGTGTTAACCTCAGATACAGAGCTCCACTATTTATTTTGATGAACATATGCAAATACATGGGCATAAAATTAGTACGTACTTTGGAGTTTAAAGGGATTTAAGGGCAAATGTGGAGAAATAGTTTGGAAAACTGCATAATTCATGACCTACTTGAAATAATAGCATATGAAATATTCATTACCTAAATTACTTATATGTGTAATCTGCTTTTGTTGTTATGTTCAGAGGGGAAAGGGCAGCAGCGGGGACAGAGGGCCAGAACAAACAGTCTGATCTTCTTTGCAGTCGTAGCAGCGATGCGGTGTCAGCCGATGAATTATCAGTGTGAAAAATGAGCGCCATCCACCCTCACAGAAATGCTGTAATGTGACACATAGAAGTCTATTATACAAGTCAGTTTTGAATCTGCATCTTAAAGCGTGAGCCCTTTCCGAATGTTTCGGCTGCCACTCTGCCACAAAGGAAACCAGCCTCAATTACATTTCAAAGAGGTTATTCCAACATAATATATAATCTCAGTCATTTGAAGGAAGGGATTTTAAGGTTTAAAGAGTCTGTTTCTTCCCATCAAGGCAATTCAACTTTCCACCTCTTCTCTATGTAGCCCTCGTTCACGTTCACATTAAAGCACACGTACAGTAGCCTCAGAAATGCATTAACACTGATGATCAAAAGATGCTGGCCAGAGCTTTGTTGGTACATCAAACAGCACGAACAGAGGAAAGCACACAATTCCCGAGAGGAGGCACACATCAGTTCTACTGTGCCATTATTAAGTTTAATATTTACTGTACTACACTTTGTCTTCTCCCCTTTTCATAATGCTGTAATCTGAGAGAGAAGCACACACAGAGTAGGAGCATTAGTGCACACGCAGATGATTAAAAGCAATAGCTCTCAGTGAAGTTTCTTCCTCTGTCTTTGTTGCAGGCAAACGTACATGTCAAATTCGACCCAGATAATCAAAGTGCGCACACATGAAATGTCAGAGGGAAGCGTCGGGGGCGTTGCTTTGTGATTCCGAACTTTTCTTTCAGCAGCCACTGAGCCTTTCCTCTCCACAGATCTACCCAGCTGCTAACTCGGAAGAGGAGAGCAGTGTTTTTGCGTCGCCCATACTGACACATACAGTAGAAGAGAACTGCGATATTATTAACATAGCAGCACTGTGTCAGATGATGACACTCAAATTAGAAAGATGTAATCGTGTTTAGCCTGATTACAGATCTCTGCATTGTCTCACACTTCTACCATTGATTGCCGCCAGAGTATTGTCATCTCTTAAATAAGTCGATTTTACATCGGTTTTGTGTGCACGTGCGCTCGTTTCAGGCAATCCTCAATACAGAGCCACCGATGCTCTGCCAGTGGATATCTGCAGTTCTATCCCACAGAGCTTTATCCTCTTTTCTCACTAGGACATAAACCCTCTTGATGTAAATTAAACCAACTTTGGTTTGGTTCAGATTCAGGAATACATGTCATTTACATTTCAGTTTTTTCCAAGACTCGCAGATTCTGAGAGAGCTGGGGGGGTTTGTTATTTAATCAGAGAATGTGAAGAACAACTCAGAACAAAATGGTTCAAAATGTGGCTTTGTTCTGACTTTGTTTTGCAACACTGGACAGCGCTGGCTGGCTTGTCCTGTTTGCTGCTGTTTTCACTCCTCGGGTTGATTGATGCACTGAGGGACTCGCACAGCTGGAAAGGAGACAGTAAACCAAAGGAGGGAACAAAGAGTAGCAGGCCACACAGGGTGCAGCAATTAAGCAGTTTTCTTGTTGTTAATTAAAAGCAAATTAGAGACTGTGACAGGAGTTGCTGTCTAGCCTTAATTGCTGGCAGCATGCATGCCCAGCCACACCTGTTATTGCATATTGACTCATCTTGGTCCACTTTTTTTCCCCCTACGCTTTCCTAAGGGGCGGAGAGGAAAACCTGGAGATCCTGGACCCAGAGGCTCGCCTGTAAGTTATCTACTGCCACTCTCGCTTGTGTACATAGGCTCTTTCCTTTTGATTTTACATAGAAGGTCAAGATCTATAGTGCTATCGAAAATATCCAAATGCATTCGTTTCAGCTTAATAGATCATTTGTTTGGTTTGCACATCTACTCTGTCTGCCTATAACACCCAATTACCAGCAGTGAAAACAGAGTTCGGCTCAACCTTTATTAGACCGGGAATTCTCCTGAGATCACAAAAAGGTTTTTTTTTTTACTGATATCCAAATAAATTCAGACACATTAAAGAAGTTACAAATTTATTACAACTACAAAAACATATTAAAGCAAACAGTCAATAAGGCCAGCGCTGCAGAATACAAAATCTGCCCCGAAAAAGAGCAATTACACCGACATTGTTCTATGTTAACTAATTTCATGCTTTCTCGTGCTTTATTGATTTGCTCAAAATCTTCTCCCATACTGCTACAAACAGGCTACATTATCGGCACCAAACCACAAAGGGTATATTAAGGTAGCACTTTAAAATGTTTGTATTGACAAGTAGGACAAGTCTGCCTAGAGGGCCCATTGACTCCTTGAAATATGGTCTTTTCCTTAGGCGACCGAGCCAATTCCAGACGCCATTTGTGTGTTTGTGTAGTGACCCACACACTAAAGGTCACAAACACTGTGATGCGTTAAAGGAGACAGCTTGTCAGATGCTTAACTGCTCTGACGCCAGGACAAACAGGAGTGTTTGGGGATTGTGTAACTCTGATGTTTTGGGTGTCCAATTATTTTCATGCACGATTGTCTTGATTACACTCTTGATCAGAGACATAGGGTTTGTCTTATTTTATTCCATCCACAAATCGAGAGAGATTCTGTGCTGCGTCTGTTACCGGTGCCCAGGTTCAATTATCTTCATTATAATTGAGCCACTCACTGTTAAACAGTGTCTCCCACGTGTGACTCATTTTAGCCCCTGCTTCTTCCTTTTTTTTTTCTCTTTAATAACTCGTAAAGTTGTGGAACACAAAGTCGTAAGAGAAAAGAAAGGCAGGATGGAGAAGGTGTGACATTTCTAAATGGCAATGTCCTGATGATACCCTTCACATGTGCCAGATTTGCCTCCGTCCCCCGGTATTGGCATTTATGAGTCACCTGTTTTGCTGAGGTAGATCTCAGGGGCAAAATCATCTATTCAAAACACACTCCAGGGCATCACTCTCTCTTGTCCATTGGCAGCAGGACGTGTGTGCGCAGTTGAGGAGGCAGCGGTTATTTTTCAAAGTCAAATTAGCATTTGACGACAACAGGGGAGCCTGTGAAAGGCGCATAACAAAGACGCACTCAAAGATTAGCTGCCGACTAGAGGGATCCGGCCATGTCTTTATGAAAGGCAACATCAGTGCAAAGGTTAAAAAAATATATAATATATGGAAAAGCCAGTCACAGGGATATTTGCAGGAATAATTTATATCTTCATAAGGGTCAGGATAGGGTTACGATTGTTATGTATTTGTGATGAATAACATGTGCGGCGCTCGCACGAGTTTTCATATAATTGTCTTCTTATTTCGCAGGGTCCCGCAGGAGCCGCCGAAGGAGCAAGTTCCAAGGTATTACCCAAACATTTTTCACTACAAAACAAATACTGACAAGCGGCGTTTAAAGTAGATTCGAGGTGTCTCCTGCTTTTGATAAACTGGCCCTTACCTTCACTTCCAGCACGTGTGAATTGCCAAGATGACTGAGCAGTGTTCACTGTAGCAGCCTCCCGAATAGCCAAGGAGTTTAATCATCTGCAAAGTGTTGTCTGTATAAAGATGTGCCAAAGTTGTTGTCCCAAGAAACTCATCTGGACAAGTCTGACGTATGTGCCACCTGAAGTAGAGTCTGCTCTGCCCTTGACTGACTTTTGTGTGTGTGTTTATAGTCGAGAGCAGATATCCGTCTTCAGAGGTGGCACCTTTCAGTCAATTGTACACTATCTACTGTGCAAGTTAAATAGCTGTTCCCACCCTGCATCTCCTGCAGTGCAACCCAGCATGACTCACTGCTCACACTCCAAACAGACAGATGGTCATTACATACAGTGCTTTTGCAAAAAAACAAAAAAAAAACAACAGGGCCTGCAATCATTTTCATGAAGCCCAGGGGTGCTGTAGCTCACCAGAGGCTGCATGACATACGCAGTGTAAAGGGAAAAAAAGTTGTACCAGACCTCCCGTTGTCTTTCTTGTAACCTGCTTCCTTCAAAAAAAATAAAAAATAACCACCACCCCCCGCCAAGCCTCCAGTGGCCTACTTGTGATCATGCTGAGAGTGAAAGCCATTGTGTAGTGGACACCCTCTTGACCGCAGCTGTTCATTTGATGTATAGGTGTATGGTTTTGCGGTGGTGTCAGCTTGGGCCGCAGAAAACCTCCTGCTCCCTCTGCCCAGAGGAAGGAGAAGTGTCTGCTGGACAACCTTGAAAAAGAAAGTTGTCTATATGAGGACACAGTTATTATACTTCAAAACAAATGGGATTGCAGTAGATACAGATGGAGGTGGAGCGCCTATTGGGGTCGTGTGACTCAACTGACAGGCGTTTTCATGTTTGACCAACCGACTGCTCAGTTGCAGCTTTAGTGTTTATACTTGAATCATAAAATGAATCCATAGAAGTCCAACTTTTATTTGTCAGAAATGAAAATAACCCTGTGATTGTTGTCTTGGAATTTTCTTTTTTAATTTTCAAATGCTGCTTCTCTTTAATGAGACCCTTTGTTAAAAAGTTTGAACACAGAGAAGAATAAGACTCGCTAAAACCAAAAAACAGTAACAAATAATTATTGTAGAACAGATTCAGGCAGAGAAAATAAACAGTATTCTGTCCTGATTATCTGACTCTAGACTTTTAAGTCAAATGTTTCCATTGGTGCTGACAAGGAAAACGTAACTTATTTTTGACTCGTCTCTTCAGTTGTCAGGTATTATAAGTTGACTTACAGACACCCGTGTTACCTTAACCAGGTATTTATTTGCGTCCTTCCAATTTTTGTACGCAGACTTAAGCAGCATCACACTGTAACAGAATAAGCATTATTTTTAATCTAGCAAAACTTCAATGGAGACAAACAGGTCTTTATTTTCACACCCAGTAGAGCATTACTCCCAACATATCACTTCACTTATGGTGTCACACCTTTGCTAATCTGACACAAAGGTAACAGAAACAACTGGAGCAAGTTATAAGTCAACACAGAGCATTTTTGATTTTAAAACAGGCCTAGCTCCATCCTTTTGCTCACCTTCCTCCTTTAGTATGAGCAAATATGAACGTAAATATGAACTTAATCTGCTTAATTTTGAGCTTTTGGGTTTATGGCGTGTGCTACAAGTTTACAAGTGCTTGAGAAAGTAGACCTGCAGGCCCGCTCTGACTTAAAACATTAAAATGAATTCTTATTAAATGTAGCGTTACGCCTGAAGGGGACAACGCTCGCCGGAGACTAAAGCTACGTTTGCGATTAGATTAAACGTAACATTTTGATTAAAGGACATGATTAAAGCATTCATTTTAGTGCTTATGTAGATGTTAGATGAGACATACGCTGCTAAGCACTATTGTTCCCGTGCTCTAATTCTTCCATTAAATGTGCATGCCAGCCTCGCCCTTGCCATAAATCAGTCATGCCCCTACATCACGGATACGTCTTCACTTTATCATTATAAATTTATGCTTTCTGTGGCTGACAAGGAAACTTGTGTCCCAGAGAATCACTGCACGTTTTAATCTTCCATAATGAAAAACAGAACTGTAATGCATTTAAAGGAATTTAAGCAAACCGGGGACGATACGCGAGAGCAGATAAACCCTCGCACCTCCAAGAGGAATGAAAAGTAACAGTTTTCACGAGCAGCAATAATTGAACAGCGCCGGGGATTCTCCGTACCTCTCAGTGCCATCCTTGTGCATTTTTTAACTTGGACAAAATAGACGCAAGTTAGACTAAACTGCAGCTTGTGCAACATCTGTGTGAGCTGAGCCCCCTCTCACTCGCTCGCTCACTCACTCAACAGCGGGTGAATGTTTTAAAGGAGACAAAAAAAAAAAAGGTCTGCAGTGGATGATGTGCTGGGAAGACGGTGTTCTCATGAATTACATCTCCATAACTGCGTCTCCCACTGACAGTCTCAAATGGGCTCTGACAGAATGCTGCAGATATTGATGGATAGAGGGATGCAAGACAGGCTTAATTGCAGTTTGATGAGTCAAGGTTTCTCAGAGGCAACATATCACCCGCAGACACCCACAGGTGGAGCGCTTCCCTGTCTTATACACGGTGGGCTTTCTCTTCGTATAAATACAGTCATAATCTACATAAATATTGGCTGTGGCGCAGTTAATCTCGTTTGAAAGGTTTATTAACTTGTTACATACACCTCTGCCAGTAAATTGACTTTGAATAATCTTCCGTGGAGATCAAACAAAGATAAAG
Organism: Pundamilia nyererei; assembly: GCF_000239375.1. Lineage (NCBI taxonomy): Eukaryota > Metazoa > Chordata > Actinopteri > Cichliformes > Cichlidae > Pundamilia > Pundamilia nyererei. The sequence continues at coordinate 1,763,182 of NW_005187474.1, read as the reverse complement.
ATATAATTTTTTTTTCTTTTTCGCCATGAGTCTGCGCCAGATTACAGTGTACAAGTGACAACTCGGATAACAATAGTTTTCCATCTTGTGTGTTACGCTGAATGTCAGTCATAACTCACCCGTTAACTACTTCCACAATTCTGTGTGCAGCATGGTGGGTTGGCGGCCTACTTTACAGCCTCCCAACGTTCATATAGTTGATTTGCTTGCAACGTCTCCGCAGTAGTGTGGTGAGTTTCCACATAGTTGATAAAGCTGCAAAAAATTAGTGCTCAAAGTCAGTTTTGCCACTTGTTCCTCCTCCCCGACTAAAATATTAATAAGACAATCCATCTGTTCATACATTGCAGCCACTGCTGACTTAATAACAGCTCCTAATTTGGATGAGGAAACACTGACTATGTCTCATTAAATGAATATACCACGGCTGTCATTAGCAAGTCGAAGGGACTGAATGACAATTATTGTCTGTTAGCGTCCAGGCTCTGTTAGTGAGCGTACAAATGTGCTGCAAACTTTCTCAGATGTCTTTTTGTCATATTATATTGGTAAACAGATGTTCCATAATGTCTTTGCACAGAGTATGTGAAGCACTCCCTACAAATCTTTACACATGTGCCACGGACAACATATTTGCTACACTTTCTAAATGTAGCCAAGACTCCAAGACTTTGCATGACAAAAAATATAAGCAATAAAGGTCATAAGTAGGTGCTGAATGTATGCAGATTGTGAGAAAGCTAGTTCCTATGTGTATACGATTGCAAAAATATATATATATATTTATCACAAATTATTCATTAACTATCTGTCTTGACCAAGGATGGAGCACATTTGTCTTAGAGTTCTGTTTATTTAGTATATTCGCCACATAACTGACAGAAAAAAATCCTGTCAAAACACTTCAAGGGCATCTCACTGGCAGTCATGAAGTGCCATCTATTGGCAGGCAGGGGAACGGCATCATGAAAGTGCTGCAGTGCAACAGGGAATTAAGTTTTTCATTATCCTGCAAGTCTAACATAACGCCACAGGCTCATGAAGCTTGTGCCACTGTGTTTCTTTTGGCCCCTTCCATAATTACAAACTCTTTTGATTTTGAGATGACACGGTACTGAATTTTTTTTTTTTTCTGATTACTTATTCATAGCAACTGTCCTTACCTAAGTTTCACTCTCAGAGCTTTGTGTCTTTGTGTCTTTTCGTCCTGCTTTGGCTGTCAGTCACTGTCAGAGATCTGCTCTGTTCATATAGGGGGAGAAGGGGGAGCCTGGAGTCCTGGGGGAAAAGGGGGAGAAAGGAGAAAGAGGAGATCCTGTACGTATTTTCCTGCACTGACATTTACAATGCCGCTGCGTTACAGAGTCATTAACCGAGGCTTCCCTCTCTCTCCCACAGGGTCAGCCAGGTGCCGAGGGATCCGGCGGCATGAAAGGACAAAAAGTAAGTCACATCAATGTCAAGTGGCAAATATGATGATTCCCTCTGTTTCTGCTCCCTGAGACTCTGAGGCTAAACCTCCTGAGTTAGTCGTCTTCTTCTTCTTCGAGTCCGTTTATCCTCCAGTGATCTTTAAAATCATCTGCCAACAAATAATGAAGCTGCCGACGATTTGTTGTGCGTGTTTGTTTTTTACATTTGCAATTGTTTGTATCATTTGCTCCTCTAAGCATGGTCCAGCTCATTTTCTCATTACTGACAGGTTGTGTGTATGCGTGAGAGTGTGTATGTGTGTATTTTTGTGTTTTCTACGTGTTAATATAATAGAGTCAGAGCAATAATTTGCAGAAGAAATCTCTTGCGGTAAAGACAAACAAACCAGGACCAGAGTTCTCAGTGGCGTCTGTACGGTATTTTCTTTAATTATCTATCTCAGTGTGCCTCTTTATGTGTCACTAAGCAGGAAGTTAGGTCTAAAGAAGAATGAAGTATTATTGTTCAAGCAGACAGAGCAATTTACATATTTTTACAGTAGCTCCTGACTTTTAAACTGTAAGAACTTAACAAATACGCAACAAATTATTTTACCGCGTTGCCCTATTTTCCAATTCCTTTACATACATTCAAAAATGATTGCATTCTGTCATTTCAATAGGTAGGCACTGAGAGGTAGGCACAGCTTATAATGCATGCAAAACTTGATTTTGAATAGATGTATGTGGAGTTCAGTTGATTGCGTTTGTTTCTAAAGCAGTCATACCTGCAGAGGTGTGAGGCTGGAGCTGAATTGCTGACATTTCCATTATATCAGTGCTGTCACGTTGATCCCGAGTATGTATAATTCTGGCTGTGTTCTGCATATTATTTTAGATAGCTGGGAAAATTGAAGTTTTGTTCTGATGCTGATGGTGCCAGATGATGAGCTGTTGAATCACCAAAACGATTAAACTCCTCGATTAGGTTTATCGCACTCAAAATTTGCACAGCAGTTCATACAGGTGGGGGTATTTCTGTCAGAGGTGCAGCCTGGCCTCAGTAGGCTGTATTGGCAGTTTGATCCCCTGCTCCTTTGGGACTGTGAATGGGCATCCAACTAACTAAAACGATGCTCGAAAGGTTTAAGGACAAACGTTAAACACGTGAAACTTTGTGCAATTTTTTTAGTAGGAGAAGAAGAAAACATGAGCTGTTCATGACAGTAGAGGGAAACTTGGTACTATGTGGCCAACTGTATGGCTGTCCATCCCAGTGCTGTCAAGCTATTGCACTAAAAGTCAAACATTTGCTTGTATTCCAAGAGGAACAGTTAAAGGATGACCAGAGTCTTTTGATATATGGCACGGGCAGCATGGAAATGTGAACCATATTTCTCGAAGTCTTACAGTCCAAAAGTCAGCCAGATTCATCATCGGGGAACAATGCATACCTCTGTGCAATTTCATAGCAATCCATCAAACAGGGGTATTTCTCTCTGGACCAAAGCGATGGACTTACTGACATTGACATCCCAAGAGCCGTGCCACAAATGAGTTGTGTGACTTTTTTTTAACTTGTAATATGTGGGTATTTTTAAACTGACATTTAAATCTCTGGAAACCTTTTTCTGTTAAAAAGTGGTAAGGTACAACATGTGTTTGTTTGGGGTTTTTTTTGCTCTATTACAACCACAAAAATTGCAGTTTGTAAATTGCAAATGAAAGAACTGACGCTTCCACGTGCTTTGCCAAATTGAAAGGTTCCCCGGGGCACTTAATAAGCCTATTACAATGCTCATAGGTTACATGGTATGGACATACACAACGTTAATTAGCATTCTGTGTGAGACACCTGAGAGGCGGTATCCCAGCACGCTCTTTAAGGAGAATTATGTTTTGTTTCTGCTCGTCTTTTGGCTGTGGCAGTGTTTTCACCAAAGACTGCTCATGTTATTGCTTTCTTAACTGTTGCTCTTAAACCTATTGATGTAGTTGTTCCAGGTAACCTGTGGCAGCTTGCTTTCAGCACTGGTTTCTCAAGTGCTTTTTTATGTTCCTTCTTTTTTGTCACTGCCAGCTTGTCGCTCTGTCACCGTCATAAGCAGCCACTGATACAATGTTTCTGTTGGATTTTCAGGGTGATGTCGGCCCTCCTGGTCCTCCCGGTCCTGTAAGTAAATCTATGCAACCCCGCCTCACAGAAATAGTCTTTACTATGAGTTGGCATGAAATGGCATTCTTAGGTTTCATCCTGAGAGACAACACACCGTGCTGGATGAGTCACGAAAGCATTTGTTTGTACTTTTTCTTTGTGACGAACACAAAAATATGTCCGATGTTTGTACGTCAGCGAGCTGCTCGTAATAGAATTTGGGAACCGAGGAGAAGAAATAAAGAGCGGTGCAGTGTTTACCTTTGCAGTCACGCCTCGACCATGGTGGCATGTCATCTTGTAACCAATTTCCTTTCTTTGACAGTCCTCCAGCTCTGTTCTATCATTAAATATATACTTTTTCGTTCTTTCTTTCTGACTTTCTTTTTTTTTTTTTAATATGAGCAGGGGATCAGTGTTGATAAAGGGCACCAAACATGGGCAGCCTTTTTAAGGCAGATGAGATTAGTCATGTTGAATTTCTCTGGAAATAGCTCCCTCTTTTTTTCAGATAATGAATTCACTGATAATTGGCAGCTCCCTGTGAACTATAAACCACATGCATATCTGGGAATTGTGCACGGAATAGCTTTCACGGCGCTGAAAAGCTACGAACTGTGACTTTTTGTGTGTCTGGCATCCACAGAACGCATTTGCACTCAACAGATGTTCAAATCCTTCGCCTGGGAGTCTTTGTCGTGTGAAGTAATGGGGGTCACGCGGTACACGGCCCGCTCGTGGTGCTCATAATTTTAAATTACAGAATTACAAACCATTACAAGCCCCGATCTTACTTTTTTTCCCATTTGCGCGACAGTTTCAGCTGAAAGGCAGATCAGAAACAGAAACACTGACGTCACAGTGGATGTCTGACATATGCTGAAGGTGACACAGAGTGGGTGGCGCTGGCATGATAGAACTCATTGCTTAGACATTTTAAAGACAAAAATACACTGTGACGAATCAGGTAAAGATCTCTGAGGCGGCAGTAATGACTCCAAAGGGAGGCAGCAACTATTTGTAGCCTTTTTTTTTTAAAGGAAAGAAAGAAAAAAGGATAAAAAAGTATCAAATGAAAACAGTCTCAAAGTCTTTGTGTCTTAAAAGACTTTGACATTTAGAGGACTCGGCCCTAATGGGTTTTGTTCTAAAGATCTGCTTCCTATTGAACTTCTGAAGGCTTTAGACGTGAGCTTGGAAACAAAGTTTGATGGCTTTGATTCTCGTTCTCACTTTCATTGCTCGTTAGCAAATGATTCATAAGGAAATTAGACAACTTAATTATAGAGTGAACAAATATCACTCAATTTCTGCTGGTTTCACTGGTTTCTGTGTACCCAACAAAAATGTAATTTGATAAAAAAATGTACGTCAATGCAAGTGTCGCTTTGTTTATTTGTTTGAATTTCGTTTCTACTCGTGGATTAAGACTTTTTCTATCGAAACAGAAATAGAAATTGTGTTCATTGTTGTGTAGTGCGGTGTGGGCCACCCAGGATATATGAGATGTGTACTAGAGCACACGGCAGAGAGGAAAACATTAGTCATTTGATAAATGAGGCTATTTGAATATTTAGTACCAGGCTCTGTCTGTGCTCTCTGCTTTCCCGTGGCAGATAATTTTGGCAGTTAAACATTGATTTCCCTTACACAGCAGAAGCGAGGGTTCAGATCATTACCCTCCCTTCATAAACCTTCTTGTGCCTGTGTTTATTAGTGACAGGGAGGAGCAGTGCGCTTACAGGCATGCATGGTCATCACTTCCCCCAATGTCCTTAAAGTGGCAAAACAGTCTTTTTAGCTCTGAGACTGTGCTGTTTTTTATTGTCCCCGCCTTTAAAATAGAGCTTATAATCTATTAAACTGAATCTGTTATGCTAGGTTATCTGTTATGCCAAATTTGGACAGAAATTGAGTCACATGTTGATGACAATGAGTAAAGACATTGAGAATATGCAAGTTGAAGGTTGACTGATTGCGCAGGGATGCGTTCGAGGTTTCAGTATCTTTGTCAAAGCTTAGTTTGACTATTGTTGCTAAAGGAAGAGAAATCACCCCAAGGTATGTAGCCTCTTTGCAACAAAATTTCCAAAGGGCTTAGAGACACATTTAGTAAGGAAATAAGAACAGCTGTAACAGCTGGATAGAGAGGAAAAAAACGATCAAAGTTAAATGAGAAACAGTCCGGTTACTAATGAAAATGATGTCAGCTGTAGGCACATGCAGATATCTCCCACAGATATGGTTTTTAGTCCCCAGATTGCTCCTGTTTCCTCTTGCTTCTAATATCATTAAATCTTGCAAGAATGACCAGGTTATAACTGCACACAGGCGCAAAACACATGGTTAACACAAGAGGCCTGAGGACATTCAGATATAATGAGTTCTGATGATTGCAGATAGATGCACTAGGCCTGAAACATCAGATCCACTTAAAAACCTTTTGTCCACTTTATACCAACATTTCTGTGGTGAAGCTCATATCCAGATTGTATCTGCATCTGCACAGATAGGTCTGCCTTCAGTAAATGTCTCCAGTGTCAGCACTGAAATGTGATTGTGAGCAATCCAACTGAAACAATCGCTCGTATCATCGCCGGCTGAACCGCGCCACCTCTACTCTTTGTGCATGCTCTCAAAGGCAATTGTGGTCTTTTGTGAAACTGGATTTTATGGAAAACATCTTTATTTTTCCAAAGCGAAGGATTTTGTGGAGTCACACTTTTGCATGTTTACTCGTTTTCAATTTGTCAGCAGTTTAGCCAGTTCGCTCACAGGTGTATCGACACGTGCACTTTCATTTCAAACTATAATCTGATTAGATGGGGAGTGCGTTAATGGCGGGTCTAAGCGACAATATGAAACTTAGGAGCTCCGTACAAACACTTTGATTTGCGACTTTAATTTCGGTGCATCAAGTGGTCTTGACCTCGTGCTTTTCGTTTAATTTTGTTGTAGCAGGCTCTGCCCAGCTGCACTGTCACCCCATCTCTGAGCTGTATTGAAAGTATACCGCGAAAGAGAAAGGAAAAACACAGATTTAATCTTTTCTTATCTAACCTGGGTTCAGACTGGTGGCAAGAGAGCCAATTGTGAATTAAATAGGAGCTGCCACTCATGCATTCTTAAAATATTCAGTAGCTCAAATCACTTTGTTTCATTTTATTTATTTATTTCAGTTTTCACTTGCACTAATTGTGAGATCAATGAACTTTTTAGAGAACACTGTGTCTTTTTCGTTACTCCTAGGTGATGACAGCACATGGATTAAGACAGCTTTCTGGAACTGTAAGCAGCTGTTTATGTCACCGAACATGAAATGTTTATGTAGTGTCTTATTTCCTCGAGCTCCTTGTTCACACTGCACACAAAGTACGGTACAGTCAAATTTTAAAGTCATCTGCTTTCTCCTGTTCTTTTCTGTTTTCTTTTCTTTTCCTTTTTAAGGACGAAATGAAGGAAAGAGCCCTAAAAGGAGAAAAAGGAGATGAGGTGAGATTTTCTGTCATTATTAAGACAATTTAACAACAGGAAACTAAGCATTAGGTCTCAGACATTGCCTCCAACACCACAGTGTGAAAAACACCAATTTCTTACGTAGCGTCAACAAAAGCGGGACTGACATTTGATTTTTGAAAGAACAATGGGACTTCACCTACTGTGCAGTTTCTGAGTTGAATTTCATCCTTGCGCTTTGTAAAGAAGCACAAGGTGAGCCGCTGAATAAATTGGCATGCAATTATTGTTTGGACCTCAAAACAACAGACTCATCTACTGGAAGCAAGCAAATTACAAAAGGCCACTGACGCAGCTATTGGCCAAAACATCAAAAGACAGTCAGCTGAATGAAAAGAGAAAAAAAACAAATCACAAGCAGAGATGCAGAATCAGACTGTCTTTGTCAGTGCATCAAGTTTTAGAAAATCTATAATAAAGTGTCAAGTCTCTGCCTTAATTAAAGTATATTTATGTCGATGCTGAAAGAATCACATGTGAAATATTTGAAATGGAAGGGTTCAAAAGTAAGTGGACACGCCCAGAAGAGCGGAAGAGTGGAGCTGCTTGTCAGATTGAGGCATAAAGAGGTCATCATTCACATGAAGGAGATCCAGAGTCAGAGAGGCGTCAGAGGTTGTTTGCCGTGAAGCAGCACAAAGTGGGAAAATAACTGGTACACAAATATCGTTGATGGCTGGGAAAAATATTTTTGTGGTGTAAAAAAAAAAAAAAAAAAAGCCCATTTGTAACTGCACGGCAAGTGAGAAATGTTTTCTGTGTGTCAGCATACATGTGTCCCTGTCAGTGATTAAGACAGCATGACCTCAGAGGATTCAAAACAGGATGCAAAACCATGGTAACCCTGCAAATAGGAGAGAAAAGCGTGCAATTTACAAAAAAAACAGACCAAAAAAAGAACAATAGGAAGCTACGAGAGCTGTGGAACAATTTTCTGCAATGACACAAAATGACACAAAATTAACCTCAATCAAATGCTACAAAGAGGATAATGTAGTGGGGAGAAAAAAGGAATAGCTCAAAAACCAAAGGTCATGTGACCTCATGTGTAAAGCATTGGAGCAGTTCTGAAGTGACAGTGCGTACAGGAGCATTATGTGTGGTAATATTCAGAAAAAACATCCTAAACATAAAGTAAGAGAGAGCTTTTCAGGGTGAAGAGTGGGACTATCCTCAAGTGACTGAGTCAAATACTCTAATCTAAGTGTGATTGAGGATGCAATCTGCTTGCTGAAGAACAGACTGGATAGCAGACTATCAGCAGAGAGACCACTCAAAGAGGAAAGTGGAAGTATAGGGAAGGCCTGGAGACTGCAGCCGGTCACTGAGTATATCAGCCCCCTGCTAATCAACTCGTAAACACTGAGCACCGTGTTTGTGTCATAACAGCGACACATCATAGTCGGAGTCAAATTAAAGCTGAGAATTGCCACATTAATCATATTTCGGTGTTTCTTTGTTGAAAAAGCCAGAAGAACAGTGCAAACATTTTTAAAAAATTGCGTTTTGTTTTGAGGCCAGGGGAAAATTTTCCCCCCTTCTTTTTTTTTCTCAACAGCTGCTGATTTTATTATATTCACATTCTCAGTGCAAGAAAAAAGCTAACTTGGCAAAGGAAATATTCTGTGTTTTAACCTTCACATCATATGCTAACTTCACGAAAGTCCTTGAAGACTTTTTTTTTAAACCTTAACCACAGTCAGCCAGAGAAATGGCTTGGATCTTTATACACATCTTGAGAACGGATGTTTTTCTGTTTCCTTTACTTTCTGCAGGGGGAGAGAGGCGCTCAAGGACCGCAAGGCTTCAAGGTGACTTATCAAAGACTTAACCTTTGCACTAAAACTTGAGTATCTACTGCCAAGAAAATAAGGCTACAAAATTCCTTCCTGTCCAACGTAGTACTCTCTGTAACTCTCCACACAAGCTCCACAGTGTTTGTACACCAGTAGTCGCAGCAGGGTATTACTGATTTCTCTGTCGGATTCTTTTTTTTTTTAGAAGGGATCCTTTCTTCGGTGTATATTTGGTAGGTTGGCAGTAACCCTACAAAGTCCAGTGATGTTATTGAGCTGTTACCGGAGGGTACCGTGCTGCACAAAGTTTCTTTCTGTTGTTTAGGTTTCACCAAATACTCCAAAACATTCATGGAGCACACAAAAGTTCTGCTGAACACTGAACTCAGAAAGAAATCAAATCTATGTAGTTTTTCTCTCAGCGCTGTATGACAAAGCACAGAGGTCAAGATGTTTTTCCTGCAGTTTCCTGCCTCCCATGTGCATCTTATTCACCCTTTTTGGTGATTTAACAGGGAAATATGGGGCCGCCAGGACTAAAGGGAGATCAAGGACCAGAGGTGAGGCTTTGTGTTTATCTCTGGGGTGCTGTGCCATTTAGAGTAGGTCAAACTTTGATGTCTAAAAATGTGCTAAATACAAGGTAAAATGATACACGTATAGGCATGAAAGGCCATTATAGCTTTGACCGAGGAGCAGAATAACAAGAGCTGCTGAGGTTTTGGTCATTGATGGAAGGAAAATAAAGTAAAATGCACTGAAATTCAGAGTTCAGTCCAAATTAAATAACTCTAAATCTGCAGTTTTGGTGTTTCTAAGCCTGTTTTGTAAATGTAGTCTTTTGAATAATGCTCATGATGATATCAAGTGTTAATTAAGAAGACTCTGTCTCAGTGCTACTGTAAAAGATGTACTGTGAGATAAAAGCCAAGATACAGTAAAAATTCAGTTTCCATGGTAACAGATGAATCATTTAGATCATCCTCACATATAAAAACAATACAGTTCAAAATGGAAGTGAATATGAGAAGCTTTTACAGAATAACAGCGTCGCTTTAACTTGAAATATCGCATGCATGCAAATATACTGCTGCTCAGGCAACGTTTCATGAAATTTTTTGGAAAGTCAGTGTTTGCGTTGTAGCTGGGCTGGGCAAGAACACCCAAAGGCCAGAAATCATATCTATGACCAAACAAAGAGAATCGAATATCCATAGTGTTGGTTTTCCTTTGTGTTTTTCCAGGGGAAGCAAGGCCCTCCTGGATCCACTGGAGCCCCAGGACTCCCGGGCAAGCCAGTAAGTGTTCTGGCATCATAAACACCAGCACTTCATGTCAAGTCTTCCTTTTTCTCATCGCCTTATCTGTCACCTTGCCGTATCGTCCTCTTTCTTAACGCCGCCAGCCAAATAGAGAGATAAATAGATAAACCTCAGCAGGCAGAGATAGAGAAGAAGTAGGGGAGAAAAGTCCAGAATTTTTACACAGACGATCAGTAATCAAATTTAAGAATTAATTAGTGGAAAGAGGCAAATCTAAGCGCTTTATGCCGGGAATGGAGGCAGAGGCCCAATCTGTTCTCCACACCTGCTTCGGTAATGAGCATCTGTCTTTATTCAAAAGCAGGGAGGGAAAAGAGGCATTTCATAAATCCTGGCTAAGGGAAATTATGTTGGAACACAGCAGCCTGCTGAAGCAGTGAGGAGGAGGAGATAAATGTGTGTGAGAAGATGAAGGCCTGGTGATAGATGTGTCTCTTTTCACCACTATTTACAGGGCTCACCAGGGGAGCCAGGGGTACCTGGGAACGATGGACTGAAAGGAGAAAAGGTAGGTAAACTTCAAATCAAGTCCTCACCTGAAAGCAAAGAAAAATGAAGCTATGATGTTTTATTACAGGTTCAACATGCCAGCCAACTTGCAAAGATGCCTTTTAGATTACTTGCCCTTCGTCCAATCCTCAGTCATTGTGTAACTTTGTGTTCCTGTCTCCGGTGCCTCTCACTCCTCTGTTTTTGCACACAAATGTTTTTTTCTTCTTCTTGCAGTTATATTCCAAACACTTTGCTGAAAGTGGCAAACTAGAAAAGTGGAAAAGTGTGCAGCTGACATGCATATTTGATGGGGTTTGTTACTTGTCAGAAAGAATGAAGATGCACTCAATTCTCCCCACCCACCAGAGTCACTCTGTTATTCTCCAGAGCAGAGAAATAGACCTAGAGTGCTTAAGCCTCCTATATTCATTCACATAAAATGCTTAAGCCTCGTTTTTTCCATTGTATAATCCTCCTTTGTCAAATTTGCTATACTGACTCCAATCTAAGAGGCACTTCATTCGTGTGGCGCTCTATGAATAAATAGGAGAAAAAAATAAGCAGCGTCTGTGGCTTAAATATGAGGCTGGGGGTAGAAGGCAGTTAGCGTAGCATAGAGTAAAAAATGTTAGCAGATGCAGCAATTAACAATGTTTATACATACATATATATGTATATTCTTATTAGGAACTTTAAAGATAACTAGTAAATATAGTATATTGTCAGCTTAATCAATCAAGCAATCGTGACTTTTTTAAAATGGGACTTTACTGTGGAAGACTGTCTCTTGAGCAGTAATAGCTGCTAATATTATTGACAAAACAATAAAATGCTACAATTCTTTCATTTATTTTTCAAGCAGTATTTTCCAAAAACAAGCAAAAAAGGAAAAGAACAGCTATATGAATGCTAAGCATGGTGGCAGTCTTTACCCAACAATGCTGACATGCTCATTTGTAGCAGCTAGTCATTACCACCATGCTAAAAATTGATAAGTATCAATAAAGCCCTGTTGAGGTTGATAGCAAAGGCATAGCAAAGAACAGATGAGGAACAAAGTAACTCACTCAGTTAAGGTCAAACTTCCTGTTTTAACAATAAGACAGAGCCCAGGTAAAAATTGGCATCTGTGGGAGAGATCCAAGGAGAAAACTGCTGACCAAAAAGAAATAAACATCTTGATGATCCCTAAAATTTAAGAGGAAAATCATTCTCTGAAAATTTTCAAAGCTTTCAGTCCCTCTGCATCTGCCATAAAATAAACATGCCATTTCATAAAAAGATCACCGTAGCAACAGTCAAACATGGTTGTGGAAGTGATTTAACAAGGGGAGCAGTTGTTTTTTTCACATAGGGTCAAGTGGGTTTGGATAGTTTTTTTTTTTTGATTATTTAAAACATGTGAGTGTGACAAATATGCAAAACAAAAGGTTCTCCCACTAACATGATGCGCTGGTGTTGACATCGTTCACATGTGCATCCTTGCATCTTCTCACCCTTTTTTTCACCTCACTGTGTCTAACTAACACTGCACTTTCTTTGGCTTGTTAAGAAGACAGGGCTGGTTTAATGTTTTTTTTATGGAGAAATTTCTAAATAGCATCTGTCTTTCTGTCTGTAGGGGGGCTCTGGTGGAATGATCGGCCCACCAGGACCTCCAGGTCCTAAGGGTGAGCCTGGCGAACCTGTGGGTGGATATATGGTGGGTATTATATCAAATGTAGACAGTAACCTCACCTTGTTGGGTTCAGCTCTGAAGACACAGGATACAGCATTAAAAACTATTAATGCAGTCCAATAAAACAGCAGATGGAAACACAGGAGACTTTCAGAAATGCAGATCACCTGCAAACAGCTAGAGTAGCAGCAGGCAAGTTAAAGAAACTAGGTCCTCCAGCAGCGCAGATGCAATGATGTTATGAAGTAGCAATATCATTAGATAGTCCACCATCACATATCCCCATCCTGGATAATCACCTATCCTCGTAATTGGAGCACATAGCTGTTCAGTTTCTTTTATAGACATGGCTCTGCATATAGAAATGTTCATTATAGCTTTCCCAAAGAGGCTGTGCATGTGCAGCCACAGCCTCAATCCCGGTTGATGGCACTCGCACTTCTCAATCACCTGTGGACTTCTGCAGCTTTAAACAGTCGTGTTTGTTTGTGTGTGGAAACACCAATCTGAACATTAAGCCCAACAGCAGACCTACTGATCAAGCAAGCCAAGGGTACCGTGAGCAGAGTAATAAAGGAAAGATTGTGTTCAGGCCGACGTATTTAAACCTCTTAACATTCTCCTGCACTGGGAAAATTGGAAAGGGATTGAAAAAACACGGCTGTGGGTGTCAAGATGGGGTGTTTACCACGTGAAAATGACCTCTCACAGTGTTGTATGCAATAGGTGAAAAAGCTAAACTAAGAAAAATGGCTTTCATTTAAAGCAGACATATTTCTGTCTTTTGAAAATACCATTAGTGTGCGGAGATGTAGGAAGAAATGTCCTTAGCATTTATGGACGTTATCATATAAGACAAAGGTAAGGGAAAAGGAAATAAACAAAACATATCTTTAATGAGTTAGCCTGCTCAAGCAGCTAAGGACAAAGCCACTTTTATTCATGCGGGTATAGCGCCACAGCAGGTAGCGCCGCACATTTGATTTGGCAGATTTTTGTATTCAGTGCCCTTCCTGACACAACCCCAAAGGAATCTGTTTCTCCTTCCACGATCGTTTCCTTGTTAGGCAAATGTATAAACTACTGAACTAAGATGTCACACACTTTGTTGAGCTTGCCTTCAACTGAATAATAACCAGCTAAGTCTTTGTACTTTAAACATGCTGTTTATATAAATTTCTATAAATTTATGATCTACTCTCACATACCGAGGGAGAAGTTCTGTTTCTGTAGAGTGGAAGTGCCCCACTAATGTCATCAGATCTCTTTGGTTTCAAAAGTTCTGTACTTCCCAAACTTTAGTGTTTTATGTTTGACTGAACTGGTCCATTTCTCCCCAAAACTGTAAGAACTGCTGTGTTGGCTCAAACCCAGCTTCTGCCCAGCTAATTTACAATGTAGGACTTGCACCAGAAATACATGCTGACCACAGAAATCAATGTCTCATCTGGATGGTACAGTAAATAATGCCCGCACCTCGATTCCAATTAAGGTTTTTTGTTTTCTCCCTCACCCCCCACCCTCTCTGTGGTACGGCATTATCACCTTGCATCTGTACAGTGAAACTAATCAAATTGTTGTAAGCAGTATTGAACATGTGCTCATAAGGCAACACTGTAATGTGTGTAGCTCATACTGATTCAAGACTCCTGTTTGAATTAAAGCACTAGGGCTGCTTCTCGGGCCTTACCTCAGTTCTCAAAGAGAATTGCTGATCAGTGTGCAGTGAATTTCTATTCTAAAGTCTTCTTTGTTTTTTTTGTTTTGTTTTTGTTTTTACAGGGGGACGGGTTGCCTTTAACTAGAGGGTCTCGTGGACCTAAGGTAGGTCCTCCAACATCACCAAATAAGCAATAAAAAGTGAAAAAGAAACAATTCAGCTAAATAAATTTAATTGTACTACAGAAAAGAAGAAGTTGTAACAAATAGCTTACCTGGCACGAATTCCAGGATAGCATGAGCTTGAAAATGTGTCACGGGAATGAAAACGTCCACACTTTGCTTTGTTCTACAGAACCTGACACCGACTACATGTGTCATGTTCTGTAATGATGTAACATTATGTAATCCTAGGCTGAGACCTTAGGGCTCTGTGTGGCTATCTGAACACTTTGTTCAGATCTATTGGTGCAATATTCCTCTGTGGGAAAAAGTAAGTGCAGCCTTGGCTTTACGCGGTAGCGCTGCTCCATTTAACTTCTTATAGTGTGTTTTGCATCATTGTCCTCCTGGTCGTACTGTGCCTCACTCAACTTCTTGACCACCTTTCCATGTAAAGTTTCCTAATTTGCAAAATGTTGCTCTTGCATGCAGTGCCCACGTTAAATCCCCTCCATAAGCATTCCAGTGAGATTCTGATAGGATCTTGTGTGTAGTTTTTATTTGGCCAGACCCTTCTTTAACCTTTAATTTTCTTCTTTTTGAGCCATTCTTTGCTAAATTTACCCGTATGCTTGAGGTTATTATCCTGTTGAAAGGTAGCTTTTTGAACACATTGCTTTCAAGGACACTGCTTTACAGCTTCTCCTTAAAACTGGCCTCTGGTCTATTGCGTTTAAACCATTCTCTCTGATTTCCTTGAGCGCATTATTCCAACAAACCTACCTTGAAGTTTATTATCAAACTAATTTTGCTTTGATGGTCTTTTTTGGATTTCACTTAAACATTACACAATACAGTTTTGAGGTTCTTGGAGACTTTTTTTTTACTGCTCTACATCATCTTTCATGTTATTTACTTTTTTAAACATGAAGATATATCTCCTGAAGTCCATCTAATACCAGCTGGAAATCACTAATATGACTGATATCACTGAAATTGTCATAATATGCTTGGATATCAAAGAGATTTCATTCTTTTTTCTGATCACTTTGTACTATCAATATCAGTGGATTTGACATGGAAAAATAAGTGCACAGTTGAGTATCTTATGTATCATACGTAGGCAAAATGATGGACATAATTAAAATCTGCATGATAACGGCCTTCACCGCGGTTATGTTTTCTTTCTTTACCCTTTAAGCAAAGAGGCACAAGATAACAGGAAATGGATTCTGGCAGTCTTTGAATACTTAATGAGCAATGCAGCAGCCCTTCCTTTAGCTGGATTCACCATCATTAAATCATCACTGACCACTCCCTTGTGTTTGTGTTAGGGTGAAAGAGGCATCCCGGGATTGCCCGGAGACCACGGTGAAAAGGGCGAACCTGGGGAGAGCATTACAGGGCCACCTGTGAGTATGATGTCGTATTGATTGGTCAGTGAGCACCAAACCATTTATTATTTAGTGGCACCCTTGAAACATTTCAGATTCCTGCTTTTGTCTTAGGCGTGGAAAGAATGGGCTACTCTCTGAATACTGGAGATGTGTTTTTATTAGAAACATCGGTCATTACTTGCTCTCTCGCCTCATCATGCACGCTCTGGGGTGCTAGTTTGAAACTCAGATTTGACAGTGAGTGAGTCTGTGTTCATTTTTGAAACACAGGGTTGTAGACAGAGAATCAATAGATCAAAAGGTGTCTAACACAATTCCTTTATTGGATCCTGGGTGCTAGAGGGCAGGTGGTGTTAACAAGATGTGTGATGTGTTTTTAGGGCCCCATGGGACCCACCGGGGAGCCAGGAATTGAGGTGTGTGCGATAAATTCTCTGTATCCACAACACAAACAAGATGTTCAAGTCGATTTTTAAAAATGTTCGTCCAATTAGCCATGGATCTCTTCTTGGCAATTTTGTTACAGCACTATTAACAGTAAGTGTGGGTGACTGTATAGGGCAACACTGCTAGCCTCTATCTTGGTATTTTTCAGGGCTCTCGTGGACCCCCGGGTCCATTTGGCCCCCCAGGAGCTCCAGGAAGAGAGGTGAGTTAGGGCAGCCTGTCCTTCCACTGTTTTCCACTGCCTTGCACGTTTACAGATAAAAGATGGCCAGAAGCATGGAGAAATGTCAGCTACCAACTGTGGATGAACAAGTACAATGTATCACAGCTCCTGGACACAAATCCCCACCAACTGAGAAGAGTGTGAAAGCTGAAAGTTATAGCCTTGCCTGTGTGCTTCATATCGTAACCAGAAGTGCTGTTAACTCCTTGTTCTGTCTCAATTAAAGGGCTCCCCTGGTAGGCCAGGTCCACCGGGGCCTGCTGGACCTCCAGGTGAACCAGTAAGTAAGAAAATCTCTGTTTTGCTTACAGCGGTTCAGCATCACTGATCAGCCATGAGACCTACTGAGATCACCTTAAAGTCAAACTCAGTATTCAGACTGTAGCTGCAGTTTTGGAATAATAAGTAGCTGTAGTTCTAGTGTTCAGCAACCGACACCACATTCAGGAAAATGTTCCAGTTTACAACAAATTGGCGGCCCCCTGTTGTTAGAGCATATTTTTATTCCTTTCTTGTGTCTTTGTGAGTTTCAAATGAGGAGCATTTACTAAAGTGCTAATAGCTGTAGTGTGAGTACCTCACCATTCCTACCGCTGCTGCATCAAAGCCTTGAAATTTTTGCATTTTAGCCCATTTATATTCATGCGTTGTAAAGACGCATGAAAGCCATTTATACCATTTTATGTTTTTTTTTTAAATGCACGGGCTTCACATCAAAATGTTGTTTTTTTTTCTCAGCTTCAGAGAACAACAATATTTTGAAGATTTGGGATCATGTCTTCCAAAATAACAAAGTTATTAAACCGTTTCCTCAAGCAATCCAGATAAAACTGAGAATGAAACACTTAAAGCAAACTTTGTTAAATATGTTCAAGGAAAAAATCGCATTCCAGGCATGTAAGTCAGTCTTGTGTGCCTTGTGATGTTTTATTAAAAGAAGCAGTCGAGCAAAAATAAACAACTGCAGAAATCTCAAAAATAAAGAGAGATGAGATTTGAAATTAAGGTTTTTTTTGTTTTGTTTTTTTTGCTTCTTTTTTCCTAACAGACTGCCCTGCCGATTTTTGGAGACATGGGTGCTTTGCTTAAGGTATTTATATCTCCATAGTTGATGATAATTGCATTGTTTTCACAGAACAATTGCATGCAAAAGCGTGAGGGTTGGTATTTAAATTGAACAGCATTTGCCAGCTTGAAACAGTACTATCCCACTAATACATGGATGCAATCACTTGAGAGATATTGTGAGAAAGCCCTTGAGTGCCTTCATCAGGATGACTGGGAGAAGGAGATCCAGAAAATAAAAGAAAACAATTTCACGAGAAAGCCCGGATTACTCATTCACCAGAGGTGCACAGTGTGACAACATGTTTAGTAAAGCCTCTCAGTGTGACAATGAAATATTGAAATATCACACAAGTGCAATGCAAATAAAGTGAAAAACAAGATTATAAAGAGATTACTGTCTCAAAAGATAAGATCGGCTTCAGATATGCATTGTATACAGTTTTACAGAAGAATAATTGCTAAATAGCACTTCTCCATTCAAACAATGTGTCACCACTTGATCCAAAAGCCTCAAAACACTCACGCAAAATGACTTCTCTTCTGCCCTAGCTCCGTTTTAATTGTCTCTTCTCTACATTTTACATTACTTAAACCTTAACCCTCAATATGTAAATCTGAACGAATGTTAACTTTTGGGACATATTATATAAGTTTGTCCCAAAATCAGCAGACAGGCAGCACTTTAAAACTTTTTTCTAACATATTCCTCATATATTGAAATATATTTTGTTACAGCAGTGCTCAGGATCCCAACCTTTCCTGACCAGTGCTGAATGTGGACCAGGACTACACAGTTAAACCTAATACCAGACACTCCTCAGTATCTCCTGAGATTATAGTACAGTGTTAAAATGGGATTAAGTACTCCTTTAGTAGCTTTTACCTTTCATAATGTGAACACTCTGTCAAAATAAATGCAATTCTTGTTTCTTTTCTCCCACTGACGTAGATTAGTCACCTTAGTACGTGTCGTTAGCTGCAGGACAGCACTTAGACGAATTAAAGCTTTTTCTTTTTAATGCTTAACATGCGTCAGCTCTGACAATAAATATAATGCCTTCACATGATTAATCATTGATAGATAAAGCCAGATGTCAGCAGACTTATTATTTTCTGTCAACCCTTCCTTCAGAGTCAAATTATTTTGTCCATTAAGTGCTCCGTTAGATTCATCTACTGTTTACAGCCTTCATCAGAGTCACGTAACGCCGCTGTGATTAGTACTCTTGACACCTCGATGACACCTTCAAAAAAAAGCGCTAAACACATTTAATACGGGTATTGTTTTTCTTTTCATTCATGTCAGTAACAGCATGCTCTTATTATTTTGCCATTGTGTTGAAGTCTTTGAAGATTAGGCTTAAATGGCAATATTGAAACGATGGCTTTTCATTTTATTTTTCAAATTTAGTGAGATTTTGTTGTTGTTGTTATTTTTGAAATGCATTTGTTTTTACTGCCTTTTTCCAACTTAAACTTCCTAATTCTTTTCTGTGCTAGGAGTAGAGTCTATAGTGTATCTAGAATAGCTCAAGATGCGATACAGTGCAATGCGATATGATGCAATATGATACAATGTAATGTGATAGGATGCAATAGGATGCAACGTGATGCATTATGGACAATATAATACAATACAATAGGATGAAATATGTGGGATGTGATGTAATATGATACGATATGCTGTGATATGATAAGATGTGATACAGTTCGTTAGGCTTGGATGTGATACAAGGCAGTACAGTACAATGTAATGCAATAAGATACGGTGAGATGAGATGTGATACAATATACATTTTTCTGGGGTCAGTGCTGAAATGCCATTGTAGATTTTATGTGCGCCGTAAGTATGTAGCTGGCAAAAAAAATTCAGTATCCACATGTAAAAATGGTCTTAGTAAAAGCTGTAAAGCAGCACTGCTCAAAGTCACTTGAGCAAAATATCTGGAAAGTCTTTATCAAGATCGAGTAAACTCGTTTTAAAATACTCAAATACAGCATTGCAACAGCTCACTAATCCTGCTGCACATACAGTATGTCCGAGTTACAACGTGCAGCAGTGCCAATGGAGTTGGTCCAATGATATTTAGGTTCTCACCTAAATGTCACAGTCAGTGAGTTTGACAAAGTTCACCACTCACCTCAGTGAGAGACACTCTTGGAGGCACTCTAGGTGGGTTCACATTATTTCTGCTCTGTGGACATTTTGAGAACACTTTATGTCAGTTGGGGTCTTGTCCTCCACCCAGGGGATGTGACATAATAAAGGGCGAAAATACAGTGTTCCAGCTCAGCCTGATGAAATCTTATCTGTGCTTCCACTTTTGCTTCCTGCCTTGCCTGCACTGGTAGAATGCCTGCAGTGTGTGCCAGACGAGAGTCCCAGGGCTGCCTGGACAGAAGGGAGAAAAAGGCTCCCCCGGAGTGCAAGGAGTAGAGGGCTTAGTGGGAGAAAAGGTACAAGTGACTCATTAGCATAGCAGACAATTTAGACAATTTACAAAAAAAATGTGACTTTGATTTGCATTGCACATCATGCTTTCAGTGCTCCTTCATGAATATTTTGAGTGCATGCTTGCGCTATTGAACACAAATCCATTATGGACTCCTTTTCCAAACAGGGAGATCCTGGGGTCAGAGGCCCGATGGGTAACCCGGGAAAAGAAGGTCCAAAGGTAGGCAAGAAGATGTCAAACGTAAACTTGTGAAATAACAAAAATGGATTTTATAAAGATATTACTATATGAATAACCCATTTTATCAGCATGACAAGAATGTGTAGAAGATATAGCCTTATTTTGTGATATTGTTTGCTTAAATGTGCATTTAATCTGCTAGACAAAGATTTGCACTGAAAAAAAAGCTTTTCATGAATTTATTTTTGCATTATTCCTGAAAGCCTAAGTAGCTGTTCCACAACTCATATTATTCTGAACACACTTGGGTTTTCACTGCAGAAGTTGTTGCTATGGATACAGTCTTGTACCATGGTGAAATAGGCTAGGCAATTTCAAGTTGTGTGCTGGAAGATGCATTTTGAAATTTATGCCCATCAGACTTTAGTTTAAGGTTGTTGTTTTTTTCTTCCCTTTTTCCTTGTGAAAAACATTCACTTTTCCCTACTTTATTGCTTCTGCTTTCCTGCAGGGAGTAAAAGGAGAGAGAGGGTTCCCAGGCCCTATAGGCGATAAAGGTGATGAGGTGAGTGAAGAAAAAGTTGAATCTAAACAAATTAATCCAGTGGTTATCTAACCAGGTCAGAAGTCACCGTGACATTGAGAAAGAGGTTTTTCAAACGGATGTAAATATATTCTAATGTTGGCCTCATCTTAAAGTCTGT
The DNA here is from genome assembly GCF_000239375.1 of Pundamilia nyererei. NCBI lineage: Eukaryota > Metazoa > Chordata > Actinopteri > Cichliformes > Cichlidae > Pundamilia > Pundamilia nyererei. The sequence goes on along the minus strand of NW_005187474.1, from coordinate 1,742,515 downwards.
CTGCTCTGAGAGTCTGTTTTCAAAAGAAGCTATCAAAAGCTATCCGCAGAGCTGCATTTGCACTATGCCCTATCTCTTGCTCTCCAAGGAACTACTTTATGAAGAACAAAGCCTGCCCTGCGTGTTTGTGTGTGTTCATTTAAAAAAAGACAGTGTTGAAAGCAGCTGAGAAGTTTCCCATAGGTCAGCTTTCAGCACTGAACTGCCATGGCAGAAGAGTTTTACTAGCAGGCACACTTGCTACTAGGTTATAACAGCTCAATAAAAGACATGTTTTGGTCAGATAGCAGGTTTATTTTTCTTTCAGTGATCAAAGAAATGCATGCAATGGCATCTCTAAAATATAGCAAACAATACACTATAGGGCCTAGTCGCCAAATAAATTAATAAAGTTGTCGCATGATGAAGTGCCCCACAGTAGAAAATGTGATGTTCTGCTGCTTCTGCATACTCAGATAAGCTCTAAAGGAAAGAAAATACAAGCATAAGCTCAGAAATCATTACAGTGTATAGAAAAGCTTTTGAATTCATCCTTTAAAATGTAGCATAGATTTTAACAAAACAGATGTGACACCACAATGACCAATAATTTAATTTATCCACATTTTAAGAATATATGCTTGATGTGCTCGGAGCAGCACAGCTGACGTTCAGCATGGCCACATAACTCTCCATCAGCACTATAGTGTTCGTACAATATAGGATCCAAACAGAGAACTCCAAGGTAGACAAAATAATAAAAGGCATGCCTTTTATTAGGTTGACAGAAAAGTCCAATAACTACATCCAACTGGGAGTTAATAGAGATCCCAGAAAACCACAGGGAGCCAGGAACAACAAGGATACACAGGCTGAAGGAATGGCTCTATCTACACACACTGAGCACTGATAGGAAACTGGAGACTAGTGGGGAACAGGACACAGCTGAACATAATTAATACAGGTGAGACTAGTTAGGGCACAAACAGGAAGTAAAATTAGAATGAGAAACGACAGACAACAAGCCACAAAGAGCTTCCAGGTCAGGAAAATGAAGCCAGTGCAGAAGTGCCCAAAATCTACATTCTATGTGAAAGCCACCAGCTGTGGTTGAAAATAAGACTTTGTGAAGTCTATGGAGAAATGTTTTTCCGTCTTGACCTCTGGAAAGACTTTCCTCCTGAGTTCATGGGCTCACTCACTCATTCTGATTCATACTAAATAAAAAATTAAGTCTATTTTGTAAATCTCGGCCATGTATGTTTCAAATTGGAGACATTTTCTATACTATGTAACCACGTGTGCATTGGCTAGCAAAATAAATCACAAGTCATTAGCCAGTGAGTGTGCGGTTTCACAGTCAGACCCACCCCTTCTTGTCACATCTGTTTTTTTGCAACCAAGATGGTGATGGTAGAAACGTTCATCTGAAAGCTTCAAAGAGGAACTTCAGAAGCCAGTTTTCGTGCTCTCTGTGGCCACAGCTGTAACAAGGAGACACTGAAACAAGACGGATGAACAAAACATAAATAAGCTCATTCAGGGAATGCAGAAAGACAAAGACAGAAGGAGGAACAGATTGGGAAACGCTGAGAGAACTAAACAGACAATTAACAAACTGAAAGTAGCAACTGGAGTGAAATACAAATCAAAATTCAGAACTAGGCAGGAACCAGAACTCAGAACTACAGACAGTTATTACCAGAAATCCATGAAGTAAGCGCAGAAATCAGAGACTATTTCTGCACATGTGTAAACCACTACATTATGAAGCCACTAGTGATGCAGAAAAATATTAATGTAATAATTCTTTTGATGATAGTAAGAAGTATATTTTAAAAAATAATAACTAATTTTGTCTCCTCTAGGGGCCTTCAGGAGCACCAGGGCTACCAGGTGTGCCTGGTCGAACAGGGGCCCCGGTAAGAAATCCGTCCTCCATGTGGTCTAAAATTATGCAAAATCTCTTTAATTGTTTCATACTATAAAATAAGTGTGCTATTCTGTTTGCAGGGACTCATGGGTCGACCAGGTCCAACGAGCCAGCCTGGACCCAAAGGAGATAAAGTAATGTTTTTACTATTTCTGTATTTTTCTGCATACCACAGGCAGAGTGCACGAATTTCTGGATTTTATATACAGTGTATTGTCAGTGGGAGCGCACATTAAATGACCTGCTGGTTACATGAGTGCTTTCAGCCACTGCTTTAAAGCCTGCGGTAAATTGTTTTGACAGAGTATATTAATGAAATTGCACTGTCCTCTTGTTTCCATGTGTGGTATCATGAATCTTAAAGACAGATTCATAAAACAGAAAAACAAAAAAAACTGCAGTTGATGAATACTTGAAAATATTAAATAATTTAAGATTTTCCCCAAATTTTAATATATGCATCAAAGTGCTAGAGAGCAGATAGACGTCTCATGAGATTCTTTTTTGTTTCCCAGGGTCGGCAAATGAGATTCACTTGATTACATTAACATGGGACTGTGGCCGATAAACATTTGCATTTTCACAGACATGTTTAAAAATTCCTCTGGCTTGTGTTTGGCAGGGAAATGAAGGACCTCCAGGTAGACCAGGGCCTCCAGGGCCTCCGGTAAGTTCCTGGTGCCTCAACAAGTGCTATCTGTTGATAATAAGTCTCAAAACCTACATTAGGGTAATAGATTACACATTATTTTGTTACTGGCACTTTATCCTTTTGGAAACACTCTTATGGTTAGCGAGTTAAATGCATGTCCTCAGCACTTATGTTTCCTCAGTCTAACAGTATTTATTGTATCAGGAAAAGCATAAATGACAAACAGGTACAAATACGATGAAATCGTCACGACCTGCACGCTGGCATTGAGTTATGTTTCTTTCCTTTAAAAGGAAAGTGAGTAAGCGCTTCCAAAGGCAAATCTATAATTCATCAGCTGTCCCCTTGAACCTGCCTTGCCCCCCTCCCCTCACACCCTGGCCTCATAAACTGCAGTCTGGGAGGACAAGAGATGGCTCAGTGGCCTGAAAAGGGCACGGGTATTCACTTGCTTCTAAATGAGAACCTTGACTCCTTCTACGTTTACAATAGCTGCCCTCTATCAATCTATCATGGGAAAAACATCATTATATGTTCTAATACTATACAAGAAGAGCAGATTACCTAGTTCTCATACCCAAATCTTTTTAATCAGTGTGCTCTTTTGTGTTTCTGAGGCACTCGTCTTTTTGGAATTACGACTGGCTCAAGGATTATTAAGTCTACGCTTCTCTATGTTTTTTTTCTCCTCTTTTCACTTCTCACTCTTTCTCGCACTCTCTTCCTTTCTCTCTCTGTAATCACCAAATGAGCTATTGATCTCTCTTATGTAGCTTTTAAGGGCTTAGCAGTGTATAACTGCTTCAGACCTACTGTACAGTTTTCTGTAAGGACTCCCGGTGCCTAGAACTTACATTCAATGAAAAGAGCCTCTTAGAGAAGATGTCTGATTTACTCTGGGTTGTGTTGTAGGGCAACGGAATGGGCAGCCTGTACAAGCCACAGGTAAAGATTTTAAAAAACTGCAGATCATTGTCATTGTGATCTTCTGAATGCATGGTGCTGTGCAGAGCCTTAAGTCAAATTTGCTAGAAAAAGATTCTGTGCTTGTTGTTTTTGGCCCGTGTTATAAAATATAAAAAAATTCTTTGCAGAGCGGTGGAGCTATTTTAGGACCCCCTGGAGCTCCCGGTGCTCCGGTAAGTATAATCATTGTTGTGCCTGAAGCAAATCCTTTACACTGAATTGTGGAGTAACACTAGCAAACAGGCATGTGGATACTGTCTGAGCTGCAGAGCCTGGGAGAGCTGAATAACAAATAGCCTGACCAGCCCTCTGGTGTTATCTTGGCTTCTAAGGCTATTATATCACAGTCAATCATGCTCATTGAGATCTGGTGGTTGGTGAAGGCCAAGAGGCTTCCTGACTCTCAAACAGGTGCCTCTTATCCACCCCAGGACACACAACATCATTGAAATGCAAAATGGACTTAGAAGTTCGGCTGCTCTGCACAGTGCCAAGCCGAAGTGACCCGATTTGCTTATCGGGTTCCCCCTGCTCCTCCTTATCAGACAGTTTGTAATCTTGTCCAGTCCTGAGAGACATTCAGTCACAGGCCCTGCAGGGATCCATCCACCAAAACGAACACTTAAGGTGGTGACAAAAAGTAGACACTCTGCTATCCCCAGTGCACAATGGACATGAGCCATAGCTACATCTTAAGGATGCTTCTCCCGGTACTGCATCCATCACAGGCCAACAGCACCACAGGAGCAATCTAAATAAAGGAGCATCTTCATCAGTGTTAAGGAGGATAAGCAGCCCAATTCATCAATAATTGCTTGTGCTTATTAATGTGGAAAATTGCTGGCTGGTGTTGTTTTAAGCCTTTTTGACTGGATTATATGATCCTGATCGTTTTAATTGCGCTTGAGACAATATTACACTATTAGTGTGATTTACACACAGAAAATAAGAGAAAAGGCAAGTAATAATGACTAATATAAATTTAAATGACAATAACATACAGTAACCACATGCCATTAAAGATGATATTTACGATTTTTATGGAAGCAGTTGTCACTTTCACGGGGGTAATATGTCCGCTCTCCCTCTCTTTCTCTTTTTAAGGGTCCCAAAGGAGATGAAGGACCTGCAGTAAGTTGAAGCTTTTCATCGTGGGCTATATTTTTTGAGGCATTTGGCTGTTTTTGTGCTCCTCGCAAAAAGTCAGAGTTGTCAGTTGCTTGCTATAATTATTTCTATGGCTTTCTACTGGATAAAATAAGTCAATACAGCCTCAAGCCCGAGCACTTAACCACTTTCAGAAGAACTCCAACACACAGGAAAAAAAAAGATCTCGACTCCTACAAATATGAAACCTTTGTACCATATTGTCTTGCCAGTGGGAACCCACAAACCCTCACTGCACTTCAAATGCCCATCCCCCAAACTCTGACGCCTGAAAACAGTCCACACAGACATGGGAATCATAAATTTTTCTCGGGCCCAGTTGCATTTTTTAAATTTTTCTTTATTTTTTTGTTTGTTTGTTTTGTTTCACAGTGATTTTTCACTGGCATGTTAATTTGACATTTTAATAAATTGCTCAAGCGTCCGCAATGCCTTGGTGGAATTGCCCCAATCCGTCTCACAGCTGATCCTCTGGCTGGCCCGCTCTTCCCGTAGCCTGAGTAACGTATTCGTGACAATCTACATGTGTGACAATTACCTGGACAATCCGTCTGTGTCAGTGCCGGTCGCCCCTCTATTCTGTGTAATGGCATTTCTCCATGGCAGCGCGAGCAAGATGAGGTGGATAGAGGCCATCACTTGCTTTAGCACTGGGAATGGCTCTCTATTTTTAGTGAAGAAAGCAGGTGTGATTGTGATTGTCAAATGGCTTTCGTTTTTCTAATGGATATAAAGCCTTCAAGGTGTGACAGCATGTGTCCTAGGTCATTTGAAGTATTGTCCTCTCAATACCTGACCGAGATTATCAAGATGAGAGCGGGAAATGTGTAAAATCTTGGCCCCTGCAGAATTAAATTTATTCGCCTTCATCCATTTTTGATCTATATCTGCTCATTTATGCATGATGGTCGCTTTATAATGACACTTGTTACCTTCCAGTCGCTTATCGCCAGCCTCACTCTAGGACTGTGAGACAGAAATAACCTCATTCTTGGTTGGAAAATGGGGAAAGCGAGGAGGCTTGGGTTTTTTTTTTTGTTTGTTTTTTTGTCTTAACATAACAGTTGGTGTATTTTTATCTCACAGGGGGAACCAGGGCCCATGGGATTACCTGGGCTTGAAGGGCTGCCGGGTGCTAAGGTAAACGTCAAGATACAAAAGTTTTCACGATGACCACCTGTTAAATTCTGAGAATTCCACATTTTTCTGAGCTGGAGCCAAAGTATTCATGTAATAATTAATAATTTGCACGATTACTTAATGAATTTTCCTTCATTAAAAAAAAAAGTCCTAGAGGCATCTTTTCACAACTTCCTGCCTTTTCTGTGCAGAAGTGTTTCCACTGATTGGTGGTGTGTGACTGTGTGTTTTGTGGAAGGTTGATGGGGGTGGAATATTTCAGTTTCTCTGACATCCAGAGTAATTTATCCTTTCAGGACCTGCTGTCAAAGGTTTGACATATGCAAAGCATTTGCTGTTGAAATATGAAGATCTTAAGGAAGTCATTTATAATAAATATATGTGTGTGATTTTTCTGAGGAGATATTTATAGTTTTTTATTAAGTGTTTCAGATTTTTGCATTGCACTTGTCCAGACACATAGCAGCCCAGCAGCTTTCATTATACGGAGTTTCTGATACCACTATCTGTGTGTCTGCTTGATGTGACAGTGATTTATAGTATTCTTTATGTTATGTGTACATTATCTACCTAATATGTTGTGCTTCCAGGGGGATATGGGTTTGTCTGGTCCACCAGGGATGCTAGGTCCTCCAGTAAGTCCTCCATTTTTTAAAATTAATTTAAGACATGCTTCTCTCTGATCAGTCATTTATGTTATTTAAGTCTGCCTCTGGCAACAAGTCAGTGATGGTTTTTTTTTTTTAAGTAGACAGAATAATAGCTCTCAATTCCTATAGCACCAAACTATTTCGATTAATAATGCTGCCTTACACCTGCAGTCTGTCTGTGCAGTGTTTTGTTGGGAAGGTTTCTTTTGTGCAGCTTTAGTATGCTGGTCTCTGTATTTTAAATGGAAGGTTACAGGGGTGCTGTAGATATCACACTATCGAGGACCTGTCAAACACGGTCTGTTCTTTTCCCATACTTGTGATTGACAGGGAAAGCCCGGCGCTCGTGGAGAGCCAGGGATCCCAGGAGAGCCGGTGAGCCTGAGCCTCTAACTCTCTTTGAGCTGTCAATCTGTGCGTCATTCCTTTGTCACTGCCGACTGACACATTGGCTGTCTCTGTTCTGTGACAGGGTGAGAGGGGTCCGCTGGGAGAGACAGGATTCCCTGGGCCCGAGGGACCCCAAGGTCTTCCTGTAAGGATGCTACACAAATTCTGTCGCTCTTCCCTTAATATTATCACTACTAGATGTTGACAAAGCACCTTCCAATAATGTCCACACTAGAAACAGTGCTATTAAAACATGGCCGCATAGTTGTTTTACCATTGTAGTGTGTGTCTGGAAGAAAAGCAACACGATTCAAGGACAATATGAATAAAATACATATGTTAGCTTCCGCTTGTCCTGTAGATGATTACATTGCTCCACATAATTACCATCAGAGATGGTTTCTGTAATTTTCCCTGTAAGCGCACAATGGAACAATGTTCGCACAGCAATCAGGATCATTATCCCTTGGTTGAGATATCTCATTAACTGTGGAGATTACTAGGAGTGCAACAGTGCTGATCCAATCGAAGGCGGGAGCTGATACAAGATGTCTTTGTTTGTGTTGCGCTTCTTGAGCAGGGGAGACCTGGAAAAGATGGAACTCCAGGATACCAGGTGAGTTGTGCGAACGCGTCGCAAATCCCCTTATAGAAAGTGCTTTACATCAGCCAAGCTACAGAAAGATGGCACAGCAGATTTTTATCCCCCCTCAAGCTACAGCGTGCTGACTGCATTAAAGCTATTTGCATATTTGAGATTTTAACGATTAAAAAAAAACCCTAAATGGAATCCTGCAGATTTAAGGCTTTGTTGACTTTTAGTCTTTTCACCCTCATTATACAGTTAATGCTTTCAGGCAATGATAAAATGTTTGTAATAGAGGGCAGTAGATGCTTCAGATTAAATATGCATTTTTCTGCCTGATGAACCTGGCCAAAATGGAAATAAATATGCATAAAAGTCTACTTTTATGTACCTGATCAAATCTACACTGTTTACTACATAATCACACAGAATGGTCTCACAGTATGGGCTTGAATTGCCATTCACTGCACATTATACAATCTAATACCCAAACTCGATTGACTACGATTATTACAGCTTTGCTCTGATTTACAATTTTTTTTTCACCTTACACCTTAATGACAGCCCAAGTACTTTATTGTTTTTTTTCCTTCCATTTGTTCATAATCTCAGCATCACACAGAGCCTTTCTATAGACGGGCACGACTTTTTGGTGGGGCAACAGTGCCATCTAGCAGATGGTATAGTTGCCTTCTTTAGTAAAATTCCTTGCACACTGCTTTGAGGTTTAATGTAATGCTCAGGGAAGCACATTTCAGTGGGCAAGATGATAGATTTAAGCCTCCCATCAGGCAGCGGGGAATACAGAGTACTGCAGATTAAAGCAGGCAGGGGAGAACGGCATCACAAAGCGATGCCCGCTTCAAAAACCACATCATGCCAGATTGTCTTTTGCATGGCTCCTGTAATCCAGCAGGAAATTGATACAAAGATGCTCCCAAAGGTATTTCTGTGAGCAGAGTAAAGGGAAGCAATGAGGAGTGACAGAGAGGGACTGGAAGACACAAGATGTTGTGACACGAAACCAGAGACAGGTATTTTCTCCCTGCTCCTCTGTACAGTAGAGGCAGCTGGTGGGAAGGCGTTCATCATACAAACCAGGAGTGATGCAGAGGATCCGTGACATTGCAGAAGGTGAAACACTATACGGGGAGGAATTATGCCTGAGCTGAGTAAGACGCAATCAGTGCAGCGTCAACTGAAAAGCGTGCATTCCTCAAAGTCAAATAATTCATAAGAATCCTCTGCAAACATCGCTTATAGTGGATTTAACAGAAATTCAAATGAACAAATTCCAAATGAACATATTAGAATGACTGAGTGTTGCTCGCGCCCTTACACAATCCCAAACATCAATGCTTTGTGTGCAGCTACTAAAAAGTTTCAGGGTCAGAATAATTTCCTTTTACTGTTTCACTGCCTTTTTTTTCTTCTTACTCCTCAACAAAGACCTCAACTATATAACTATATTTTTTCCTTTTTCCTTTCTAAGGGAGCTACAGGTAGACAAGGAGAACGAGGATCCAAAGGAGAGCGTGTAAGCATTCCTCTTTTCTTAAAAGGAAGCTATTTTTGTGACTCCAACTATAACGCACAACAAAAAGATTTTGATGAATAGTAATGAATAGTAATGAAAGTCTTCACTTCAGCACAAATATGACTAATCCCCACAAGCACATAAGCGCTAGATAAAGGCATTTAACGCTCAGTGCAGTTTGCTATTGTGTTTGCAAAAGCTTGGTCACACTTCCACAGTAATCTGTTGCAAACGCCTTTAATAGAGGATGCAAAATGAGGTTTTAGCTTTATGTTTGGCAGCAGAACCCCAGGACCAGTAACTAACTGGACACATTAGGAGAAATGGGTCATTGTGCACAGTATGTAAAGTTACAGCGGGACCTGAAGATTATAGTGACACTGATGCAGCTTTTTCTAGCCAGGAGTGGTAGCTGTAGCACATTCACATGTTTGGTGCCTCAACATCATACACAGGTGAGATATATCTGAGCTGCTACTTTTTTTTTAATGCTACAGGGTGATCCAGGAATTCCTGGAGAAAGAGGCGTTCAGGGCGAGAGGGGTCGCCCAGGAGAGCCCGGCCAAATTGGACCCATCGGTACCCAGGGGCAAAAAGGTGATCCCGGCCCTCCAGGACTCCTGGGGAGTGAAAGCCTCCTGGTGAGTTGAAAATTTTCACCGTAAACAAAGACAACCCTCCCAGATAATTAAAAAGCTTTACCGGGCAACTCGTTCCTTCGAGTTACCACCTCAGTTCTCATACACTGGGGGGGGGGAATGGTGTAGCTACAGCTTTCTGCATGAAACATCAAACAAGGCAGTGCAACGGGAACTTGCTGTTCTCTTTCTGCTCAGCGCTTCCCACTCCTGATCATCTAGGCGCAACAGAAGGTCAGAGAGGGAGTGAGACGGAAACCGAAAGAAAGACAGATATGTGGGCGTGCCTGGAGCTCTGCAGAGCAGCGAAAACACCTCCATCTGTCACAGACATTTTACACTTACTATATGCAGCCACAACCGTTATATAACACTCACAGGGATGAAAAACTGTTCTGAATGCAAAGATTTGAGGTCCAGGGGTACTATTGTTTGGCTTCCTAACTGGTACGGCACAAAAAAGCACCAACAATCCAGCTGAGAAAGGTTCACACAGCGTGTGCTGTGTGCTGTGCGTACGTGCTCTATGCATGTATATTATTTCTTTATCCTTCCATACATATGGAGGCAAATAGAGCCAGTGTGACAAGCTGCACTTTCAGTCTAAATAGGCAGTGCATTACTTCAGAATTGGAAATAAAGTAACACCACTTTAAAGCTATAATACCAAATTTAATATTCGCCTGCTGAGTTTGGGTTCAGACGTTATATTAAACTGCAATGCAAGGTAGGCTTTCAAGTCAGGAGGAAGCTTTAAAAGCTGAATTTAAACTGAATGACTCTGCCCTGCTTTTTGTCGAGTTTGGTTTGAACAATCTGCGTAGAAGAAATGTTTTATTTAGTAAACGTTCCAGATATCCACTTAATTATCATTTTTACTTGTATCTTTTTATTTTTATTGTCCCTTAATTGCTTTAGTTTCTCTTGTTAAGTGTTAAAATTGTGCTTTATCGCTATTTCCGCTCACAGGATGACTCCAGCTTTACAGAGGAACTCCGGATGTTTATCCGAAATGAAGTATCGAGGATTTTTGAAGGTAAAAAAACAAAGAAACGGAGTTTATTTTAATTAGTTTGGAGTACTTTTATTTTTTGTGTTGTGTTACCTCTAAGCATTCTTCTCTTGCTTCACAGAGAAGCTTTCTAGCAACAGCGGGCTACAGAAGACACCTGCAGGCATCTTAGCGTCGCAGATCCAAGGACCTCCTGGACCTCCTGGAAAGGATGGATTACCGGGCTCACCAGGAGAGCGTGGACCTCCTGGTAGGATGGCAGGCGGAACGGCTGCACCTTAATGCCACTGCTGGAAAAATACTATAATTTAAATATGAATGAATGAATAGAAATAACACTTGTAAAACCTGATTGCTGTTAATGAAACATGATTAACCTTAATTTATTTAATGAAAAGAAATTATATATGTACTCCTATAATTACTTCAGCAAACACACCGTGTGGTTTACCGAACCATACATTTAGCCAATTATATTTTAGAGAGGAAAGCGTCACATTTTTGTGAGATGCACCCTGTTGGTTGGCATCTCGTGTTTTTGTGATGTTGATTTGAAATGTTGGAGACTGGCTGGATTAGAGTCGGGCTTACACTTGCACTTTGTGCGGATTCATGGGTATTTCTCTCTTGCATAGACCCGTATATCAATGCAGACTGAGGGGCGGGGAGCAGAGGAAAGGCCGGGAGTGTGGTGCACAGCGGCTCTCTGGGAAATATGAAGACAAACGAAGAATTGGCTGTGAAAAAGAGAAAGTGTTATCAATGTGGACAGGAAAGAACCTCAGTATTGATACCTCACTCCAGGAAAGAAAGCCCCTAAAATGCAAAAGGAGCGTAGTCAGGAAAGAGGGTTGACATTCTTTTATCAAACTAATACAAATTTCTGACTGCTCATACAACACTAATGGTTTGCCGGTGCAGGCTTTGTACCTCAGACTTGCTTAGATTTGTACTGTGTCCGCAGCAGAACTATGGTATCGTGACTTTTAAAGAGGAGTGATTTGATTGTGTTGGTGCAGATCAAAAGCACCGCTGCATTGGCCGTTCTCTTTGAGCTTTGTTATCTACCTCACATTATTCAAGACCATTTACATTTTAACCCACTGCTATGATATAAAGGGCTGCTTTCATTCACGAATGTCTCCAAATTAGCCAGCTACTCAACTCTAAATATTTGTGCGTTAATGCCACTGGCGTTTACACATGTCTTGGACTTTATTTTGCTTGTTTTGTTTTTTTACGCTTCCAAAAAAAAGTGTTTTATAGGTGATCTTTAATGCAGCTTTGCAATAAATATTTATTGAAAGCAAAGAGGAAAGTTATTTCCCTTGATAATTCAGAAATTCAACAACTTCTTAATTTTTTTTTTTCTTTGTTGACTTGGGCCTTGAGAGTTTGGGGTAATATTTCCTCATTATTTCTCGTCATCCTCCGCTGGAGACTGTGCTCCTCTGGAATATCCAATTTGACTTCTTCTCCAATATGCCGAAATGAATTGTTTATGGAGAAAAATAACCCCTCTGTTGAGTTCACAGTTTTTTCTTTTCTTCCTTTCTTCTGTCTTTGGTGTGATTTCACATGGGTGAAAGTCTCAAGCTGTTAAGAGAACGCCCATAGGGGCTCATGCTGGAGAACACCATTTCTTTATTTCCTACTTTGTTGTAATTAAGTGCTCATTTGTGATTCATCGTTCACTTTTGGGATCTTCACAAAGTTTCTCTTTGATGAAAGCCATTGTGCTCAAGTGCATATTTCATCAATTTTGCTTCTTTTTTTGTGTTCTTGTTTTAACATTTGTTTTGTATTTCAATGCATTCTGTGTAACATTTATACTGAGTGAAACAAACATGTCTGTAAACTCTGTTTGAAAGCTGCTCTGTTCTTCCTGTGAGATGGACATATCAGTAAATAGAAAGAAAGTTGTTGTTTTTTTTTCTTTCTTTTTTGTAAGACACGGTACGATTAAGTAGATGTGTCTTTTAATATTGTATACAACAGCGTACAACAGGTGCAGGTTCAATGAAGCATGAAAAACCACTGTTTGCCAGTATTATATTTTGTTAACTTACTTTGTCCATTAGTGCCCCAAGACACAATTTGTTTTCAACTAAGTACGCAGTGTGGCATTTTTCGATTTATCAGACTGCACCAATCCACCGTGGCCCCCAAGCTTATTGCCCTGTGTGCTATTCAGAAATTTTTTATTTATTTTTTTTGCTCAAGGTACAGTGCACTTTTCTCCATGGAACGTCTCCTGCCTGAATGAATGCCCCGGGCTCTGTGAGTGTTGAAAGAAGTCTCATTATTGTGGCAATGTGTGGATAGCCCCCCTTTTTTTATTTCTTTGAGATTCAGTTTTGGAGCATTCATAAGCCTTTTTTCTGAGATTTTCTCTGACATGTAAGCGTTGGAGCGTTTCCCCTTTGGGCCAAGCAGTGAAATGCTTGATACTCCTGTCAATGTTTCTGATGCACTCCATGCAGCCACTGGTTGTGAGACTCCATTACTTTAAGTGCCTCGTGGGGAAATATTTTTTGCAGCCTCTCAAATTCTTACTTGGTATGCTGCTGTTTTGAACTGTAGACGTACTGGTTTTTGCATGCAGTGAAAAAGCCCTTGAATAATATGATTGTTTGCATACAGTTAAAAGCAACCGCCTGCCTGGTCTGACTTGAAGATGCGCGAATGCTTTGAATTTTCTTTTGACACACTGAGCATGCTCACAGTTTGTGTTCTTTCTTGGAGGTACTCAGGCAGCAGCCAGTCTCCAGCATAGGACAGAGTGAACATAATGAGCATCAGAGTAAAGCGTCTGTCATGAATAGCCACGATTGTTTGCAGAGTTCACCTTTGACTTGGCCTACCTTTCCACTCTCTGAATGCCTTTAGTGACCAACGTGTCTGATCTCTGATTGTTAAAAGCCTCTTGTCTCTGTTTTGAAATCGTCAAAGATGTGATGTGTGCTGTTGTTAGAAAGCTGCACAAATCCACAATGCAGTGGTCTGTTTCCACTTCACCTACTAAGGGTGCATCTCTCAAAATAAGTGCATACTTGATACCTGACACTGCTGTCATCCTGATTATACATAATTGAGAAGCTGTGCAGTGTTATTAGGACTCCGTTGACAAATATAAAAGTTCCACAAGTGTGTCCTCATTTTGACACTTTGTCGTGCTTTGGCATTTGTACTAATCTTACTAACTGTAATTCAAACTGTGTAGAGATGGCACCACAACAGGACTGCTTTAAGTTTGTAGTATTTGTTTTCTCAGCCACAATGTTGTGTGTGTGTTTGTGTCCACAGGAATCAGGGGTCAGAAAGGAGAGCGAGGCCAGCTTGGACTGGGGTTACCAGGAGATCCAGGACCCACGGGGCCACCAGGTAAGAACACCTTATGAGTAGAGCCGTTTTAGTTTGAGTGTTTAATTTGATATGCTGTGCAAAATTCTTTATCCACCCCTCATTTGTTAGTATTTTGCTTCCAATGAGTCTTTCTGGTCATTTTTTTAAGTGTTCATGAGCAATAGTTTCCAGGCTTTCTAAATCCAGCAGGCATCTTGGCTTTTTTTTTTTTTACATTGGAGACTTTATCTATATAATACCTTACACCATCACCAGCAGTTTTACAGCAACTCTGAAGCAAAGGACAACGCGTAAAGTCAAAAGGGTCAATTAAAGTGCTGAACATGCAGAGAATTACCACCCATCTCTGCTGTTCTCCTCAGTTCTATGGAGCATTTTACTGTCTTTAAGCTCATTGTTTTAGTTTTATGGACTGCAGAGTTACTGTTTTTGTTCCCCCTCACCTCTATCAACATTGTTTCAAGCCACAGTCAGCAACTGGATTTAGCATAGCTCATCATATACTGATTGCCTCTTTTGACACAGTCCTGTGTTTTTAAATGTTCAAATAAGAAAGTGTTTTAATTGAAAACTCTCACTAACCATCAGCCATATACTAATAAAATGGCAGAAACTATGCTATTTGCACCTATGTATAAGGGCACTTCTGAAAATTGCCCTCCTCGTGTTTTAATTATACAGCAGGTATTAAAATGATCAGGAAGAATAACCATTACATTGACCACCCCTCCTTTCGCCATTATTTATCAGGCTTTTTTAGCTGCCCCCAAGAAGGAAAGAAATGCGCCAGGGCTGAGTCAAGTCTCCAGCCTTTAATTCTATTTCAGCCTTCATTTGGTTTCTCAGCATGTTAGAGTCAACTTGGCTTCTAGATTGCATTATGTTCTCAAAAAACCCCTGTGCTCCTGCGACATAAATAGGACCCCAATAGAGGATGAATTTGGCGGTGTAAGAAAATGACTTCCGCTCTATAAAATGAACTGCTTGGTGTTGTCGTGAACAAAAGGAGACAAACCAAGATGTCAGCATGTCCTTTGTCGTGCAAACCTCACCATATCTTGATGGAAGATGAGGAGTGGGGTTAACTTGCTGATTTTCAGCCTGTGACTGTAGGAGTGTATGTATGCACATAATGCATGTGCAGGGGAAAGATATCTTGGCTGTAGCTCCACTGGAGAGGACAAATCACAGCTTTTGAAAGACATCATCTCTGTAGGCACACAGTTATAAGAAGCACCTGCAGCTCAACTGGTTGGGGGTTAGAGTTAAGCTGTAGTCACGTCTCAGGAAAACCTTGAAAGTGCTTAAACTAAGTGCTATCAACGAGCTGGCCCACTCCTCTGGTTTTCCTGGTGGTATTCTTGACACTAGCCGTACATAGAGCAGGTTCCCCTCAGACTCAGACTGGGATATGTGAGTCACGTAAATGAAATTTGCACAGCTTTGATTTATCAGTTATAATATAATAAATACATAAAATAAAGGGTAAGAAATCTGTCTGGCAGGCTCCACAGGTCGATGAATCAAGGCAGTTCTAATTAATCAGTATTTTCAAGTTGTTGGGTTTTTCTTTTTGAGAAGTGACCTCATACTGTAGTTGCTATCTTTGCCTCCACGTGTTCGTTCCCTGATGTGCTCTGATGGTAATTAGACCTGAAGGTGCTGCCGTTGGAGTGCATTAGTTCTGAATTGTGCCAAATTAGCAGGGTAAAGCTATCAGCTGTACAAAGCCACTTAAACTTGTTGTATTAACAAAGAGAATTAACAAACTGGAACATAAGGTACTTTAGATGATTAAGGTTTTTTTCCTGTATCTTTCCACCGCCACGATACTGTGGATAGTTTGTCTGAGCACTTAAGCAGTAGATGGATGTGGCTCTGATGGAAAGGGCAAGTTGTGTTTTCGCAGGGAGGTAAAGGACAAGGCAGTACCTGCAATTCTCTTTGTACAAACTATAGTGGAGGCAAGGCTCCCTCGAGCTGTGAATGGGTTGACTGATGTAATGGACACTCCTGTGGCAGGACTGCAGTGGAGGGCTTGTTTTTGTTTTTGTCTCTTGTCTTTTTTTTTGCAGGCTTTCTGAGAAAGAAGGTGTTATTCTTGGTGTTGTTTTCGTATATGAACAATGTATGAGAGACCATGAAGCAATGCAGACCGCTTTGACACTTCAGCAAGCTGTTGCTAAGTAACATGAGATACTAATGTCTCATCGGCCGCGATGACCTCACCATATCAGACAGCGAGGATGTGTTCTTCCTCTCTCCTCCATTCTCATTACAGAGAAACCGGAGAATTCATTAATTGTAAATGAGATGTCCTCAGTTCTGAATGATCCTCCAATGCAGCTATATAGTGATCTATTGATACTCACTGCAGTCCCACTTTGCATTACATCAGAGGAGCATTTCTCAATTAAATGAAAGTAAAGAAGAAGAAGAAGAACTGCGACTGTAATTACAGACTGATTTTTTAAATTGATTTTAAAACTAAACAAATTAAATGCAATTTAAAATGTTCTAAAATAAAAAGACCGTGTAGGAGCTGCACCTAATATTTGTTTTTTATTTTTAATTAGCCTTGCAATTAGTCTTTCACGCTTTGAGAAACTGGAAGCAGCAAACCTTAGAATGGCTGAGTCATTTTCTGATCAAATATTGACTAAATTAACTAAGCAGGAAGTTTTATCTCTTGTGCTTTGAAATGCTGATGAATAATTCTCAATAGGAATTGTCGTCTGCTTGACACTTGATTTCAAAGACACTGCTGGTTTAAAAAAAAAAGAAGTATACATTAGTGAATATAAATGGAGCAGATCTGCTAACAAACCAAAGGTAAAAATCTGCCTGGTTCTTGTTTTAATTCTTCTAAACATGTTTACAAAGGTAACACTACCCTGGATACACTGGCTAACCTTTTTGCTTGTAACTTGCATTTAAGTAAAATAAGAATACACAATTCCCCGATGCTTATTTCCAGTGGTGAGTTCAATTTAGGACTTGCAATACATTCACGATAATAAAGAAAAAGGCCCTGCTAGCCAGCCCGCTCGTTAGTCGAAGGAAATGGGGAAAATGCAACTTTAACAAGAAATGGCTTGAGAATAGTGATTTATCTTGGTGGTTAAAGCTGGCGGCTGGAAATACTTACAAAGCAGATTGCTCTGTGAATGGAAGGGGTTTCTTTGTCTTTGTTTTAACATTAATAAACCTATTTGTACATGTGTTTGTACAACGAATTTATCTTACCACACTGCTAATTTTGAACTCGTGTAGCTTTCTTTACTTGGAGATAGTATACTTTTAATACTCCGTGCAATTTCGAGGTCCGTGTGAGTGGTGAGAGCGGGACTTCCAGGCGATGATCTAAATGTAGCAGAAGCACTATAATGTTCACAGCTGGCTACCCTCCATTTGTGATTCTGTACAGCTCGCCTGTATGGACAGTGAATGGCTGTGAGTGTTTGTGAGGGGAACATGTGCCTGCTTTATCACTAATTGAAAGCTCTTCTGAATGATGATAAAGTGCAGCCTGGTGCCGTAATTAATGCACTCTAATTCTCTGTGAAGGCCCACCTGGGATCTCTTCTCGGGGCCCTCCTGGCTCTCCAGGGCCCCGTGGACCCCCCGGTACTTGCGACCCCAGCAACTGTCTTCTTCCATCTTTGTGAGCCCAGCAGAGGGGTTTGAGCTATTACGAAGACAGCCATCCGGCTCTGAGCTCAGTGCTGCAGCCACACAGCAGGGGAAGTCGGAGAGACTCACCGCTGACCTCTTTCTTTTTTTCACTTTACTAAAACACTCAGATGCTGTCTGGGTTTTGTTTTTGTGGGATTGCTGTTGGGTTTGTTTTGAATACAGCTGAAATCTCTTTGCAATGCAGTACTTTTAAGTTATTTTCCTTTTTTTAAATTTCATATCCTCTACTGTGACGTGATGCATTCCTTGTCAACTCTCATGTCTTTCAAGACCATGAAATGACTCCTGTCTGAAAAAAAACACCATCTTAATTATGCGTTTGCCTCTTTAATGGGCATGTCTATGCACTCTTCTGTTCGCACTCAGATAAGCTGGTGTGCCGACCGAAGGTACATCTCATGTTTCTGTGTTCTCGTGTGTTTTTGCACGAGTTTCTGTGTGTTTGAGGAACAGATTAGCTTAGCGAATGTACTTATTGTACGTGGAGGTGTGAGAAAATAGCAGATTTATGAAGCGCCTTATGTAACCAAAGTGCAGCCGACGTGTCTGATATAGAAATTATTTATTTTAAGCCGCATTCTGCAAGAATGTATTTTCAAAATGGTCATAATGAATGTAGGAAATGTAGCATGAATATTGAGTGACGTTGTTACTAGAAAGTGGATTTTCGGATTACCTGTAATCCCGATGCAGTCTCTGGTGACACGTTTGCGTCGTGTACAATGATCACTTTTAAAAGAAGCTGCCGTATAATTGTCGGTTAACGCGTCTTCCAGTTTTCTGCAAGTCACGAGTTGTTAACTGAGCGCTCGTCGGCGAGGATTGCCAAAGCTTTTGTAAGACAAAACCAACAAACAGCTCAGTGACACTGTTTGTCTGGAGCTTCTTTTTTTAGCCTTTTACATCATTTTTCTCCACATGAAATGAATGTAATTTAAATGGCGTTTGTGTTCAGTGATTGTAGCGTGACCCTTCATTTAGCTTTACTGTGGAGTTAATCTGTAAATATTGTGTATTTTCAATTTTTGTTTTTCCTTTTCATTTTTCTTGTGTAATGGGGTGCGTTAAGGGACCTGAAAACATCATTTTCATCCATTTTTTGTCATTGTAACAACACGTTAAGGTTCTCACCTGTCACACAGTGCTGCAAATTATTAACACATATTGTTTACAAGGTGTCGTGTATGACAATTCCTCTGGTTTTTATGTATATTTTTGATTTTCACAAACACAAAGGAGATCAGAATACTACACTACAGCTAACAGACGCATCAAACTTTTCATGTACTTGAACTTTCTTGTAATCGCACCGCGGTGTTTTTAACAGTTGGGTTTCAGGGAGCTTTGAGACTGGATTTATTTATGTGCTATGAATTTTCTGAAACCTTTGAAGCCTGTGCATTTTATCTAAACAGGTCGTGTAACTGTAGTGTAGATCCTGTGCAGAAACACACATTTTAAGAACTTAAGTACGCTAAAGATGACAAAGGAATTTTTTTTAAAATCCAGCATTTACACATTGGATTTTAGTTTATTCACTTCTTTAAAAAGTTTTTGTTCTTTCAAACTTTATAATCTCACTAAACAATAACTTTTTTGTGTAGAAGAAAAAGATAATTAGCCTGTAGTGTATATTGGTTTCCTCAGGTTTTCATTTTGAGCTCTGTTTAATTAGAGCTTGATGCAAAGGCTTTAATTTTACTTTTAAAGAGTCCTGCTGTGATTCATGTTTGAAACGTTCTTTGTGTGTATCTGAAATTTTGTGACATTAAGAGCTCGGTTCTTTCTGTCTCTCCTTTAACATCTGCTGTTTGACACTTTTTTCCCTTTGTACTTCACAGTCATTATTCTTCTCTTATACATGTAAATTTTAACTCACATCTTACAGATTTTTTCCCCCTTTTTTTTTTTTACATTTTTCTCAGCATGCCAGCTTGGTTTTATCTCTGCTAAATTTTATCAGACTGGGTGGGTTTAATTTTAGAGGAGTACTGAATCAAACGCTTGCCACAAACTTCATTTGTGAGTTGAAAGAGCCCCCTGCTGGACTTGTATTTCATTGCTTTTGTAATGTGAATGGGAAACTATTATTCTTTGCTTTTGTAGGCCACATAAAATCCCCTCCTTCTAGGGGCTCCTGTCTTTTCATCAAAGTAATTTTCATATTCGGTTTTAATGGGTTCCCGTCAGAGACAATAACACTGACCTTGATGAGATTCAAATGAGACAGCATCAGCAAACTAATGTGACCTAAACTTTTTCAGCGTGCTGATGAAAGCACCTCCCTCCATATATTGAATTTAGCTTCAATTGATATTAATGTGCACCAGTTTGTGGCTTCAGTTTAGCTAAACAGCATAATAAGTAGGGAGGACACAAATTGGCTGCTGATGACACAGCTCACTTCACTAGAAATTTGAAGCCATTCATATTACTCCAATTGTTCTAAGTGGAAAATGTCAGATGAAAGCAAACTCGTGGACGGAGTCATTGAAGGTTGAAGCGTCCTAAAACAATAACACCGCTTTCATACGTGCACGTGTTTCTTTCTTTTTTCCTTCTTTTTTTTTTTGCTTTGCATATTCTCTCCAGTAATGTAAGTCGATCCGGTTGCCACATGTGATCTAATCTTGTAAGCAAAGCCTGTAATGAGATGTAATATGTAGCAGACTCTCAGCGTGGTCCCTAGGATTAAAAATGTCTGCCTGCTGGTCTCAGTGAAACTGATCTCTGCTCTTTTATAAGCTCATGTTGTGCCGTGTGACTTCAATGTTTGTTCTTTGTTTGAACACCTACCTCAGTCTTGGTTTACCACAACTACATGATTAGATTTGTTGTTGTTGGGGGGGAGACACCAAAACAACTGTTGCCTTTTAACTGAAAAAGCGAATGAAAGCCTCATGTCTATGTAAAAACACACATATTGCAGTCCTGTTATCAGCTGACGTGCTGATGGGATGACAGAGAACAGGCGCAGTGATGTTCCTGTTGTTGGGGGAGTGTAAGGGGGAGTGGGGGGGTGGGTGGTTACCAGGCATCAGAGGTTATACTTTACAGCCTTCTTTGCAGCTTCTTTCATTTACACTGATTAATGGCATCTGCCTTACACGTGTGCAATAAATGTTATTCAGTGCGTGACTTCCTTGTATATTCTGCACTTACACTTCTTTTCAATAAAACTTTATTCACAAACCTGATGCTGTTTCTGTGTTAATTATTGTTCTTTTGTTTTGGGGGGTGGGGTGGTAGCCAGTTTACTATTTCAACATGCTTTTTTTAAATGTGGTAGCGTAAATAGCGAGGGATATGTGTCAAACTAGTTTGGAATTGAACTTATTTAAGCAGCTGTGACATCAGAGAAACAACTGAGGCAAACATTGTCACTGCAACAATTATTTAGTAGCTGCTCTGGAGAGTTTTTGACTATGTCATGAGGAAAAGTGCTTATTTCTTAGAAGAAAATGGAAATTTGTACCTCTGTAACTGGGAACGCACCATCTGCTGCAGAGGATCTGGTGATGTGATTGAAAGGTGCGAACAGCTGGCAGATTGTGAGACTGTTTAGTCAGTTATGACATTTGTATTTTATTTCATTTTTAACTCCGAGGTTCTTGGAAAAATGGTTAAGAATCATTTCCTGATACTCTTTACAAAATATCTTTTTATCTTTAATCACACCGGTATACAGAATAAATTAAACACTCCATATGCTGTCCTGTGTATTTCTTACTTTGATGATGGTTTTCCCTCATCCCTCAAACATACTCCCACATATGCACAGCTGTGCTCTGTTGTCATTCTTTACAATGAGGTAACATTTCACATCAGGGGGTTTGTAGGGAATAGAAGTAACCACTGTTCAGTTTTTACAGATTTACACCATACAGCAAGCCTGAAAAGACAGTCAGAAATGTAAAACTATATATTCAAAAGAGGGTATCAGAAAGGTTATCTTTGGAAGATCAGCTCATAGAGACCATGATGGTTTGAAACCCTCAGCTCCCCCAGCTCCCACCCCCAAAAAATCCTCATCCTGATTTAATTTAGTTAATTATTTGAGATGTTCTGGGAAAAAGTGGAGGAAAAGAAAGAGCTTTTATTTCGGAAAACTAGTTAAGGGAGACCACAAAAAGAAAATTCAGGCAGAGGTACAAGGAGAGTGGGATAAACAACCATTTCTGGTCATTTTTATATGTCGGAAATGGGAGCACAGTCCTGAATATATCAAAACAGCTCTCAGGTAGAAAAAAAACACACCAGAACAGGCTAGATTTTTGCAGCGCATAAAAAAATATATATATGTGTGTGTTTTTCCACGACTCAAAGAGGCTGGCTGCTTCTGATGGAGATGTGGCTGGCACAAAACATGCTCGTAAGACAAGAGGTTAGCGAATCAAAGGCACTGTGCCAGCTAGAGCCCCTGGGAAGAAACTGTGAAAAATGCTGTGTGCTCAGGGGAGATAATTCGACAGTCTTTCTGTTCTTTGCCAGAATGTCTCTTAGTTTCCTGCAGGTCCCTTCACATCCAAGGACTGCTGCGCAGCTGCTGCCTGAAGGTTGCAGGCTGATGGGTCACAGTAACCATTAGGACCGGCTGGACCCGGAGGCCCGGGCACACCGAGCTGTCCAGGAATGCCAGGAGGTCCCCTCTGCCCATCCTGACCGTCACGGCCATAGCCAGGCCTTCCCGGTTCCCCTGTGATGACAAAATATGCTTTACTTAATTGCTGACTTTAACAAACAGGTTAACATTTATCCTTAATGTAACAGCTACTCACATGATTTATTATAAAAGACTGTTGGTTGCTTTTCAATAGATTAGATTTAGCAATGTAGGCTTTATTATTTTATTTTTAGGTTGTTTAACTTTTGTAATGTGTAATTGTGCATGATGATAGTCATGCAGAGATAAAAATGTACTCACCAGGAAGTCCAGGTGGTCCAGACTGACCTTTCGGTCCTCGAACAATGGGTCCTCTGGCCCCTCTGTCTCCCATGTCACCTGTAAGACGTATTATATAATGATATATAATTTATTTACAAAAAAGAAAAAGAAAAAAAGAATTGTGCCGTTGTTTTGTTTAATGTCTAATTAAAAAGCAAATAAGGAGAGCGCGTTCATCACCTTTGGGTCCTTTTGCTCCCATCTGTCCTGGTGGCCCTTTGAGTCCTGGAAGGCCTCTTGAGCCAGCATGCCCGGGGAAGCCATTGTCTCCTGGAGGACCAGGAGGCCCCGGTGGGCCGGGTTTTCCAGGTAAACCAGCAATGCCAGACTCTGGCCTCCTTAAACTAGCAGCTAACTGAGTCAGCTGTTCTGTGGAAGCGCAACAGAAAGATGATGAACCATTAGGTGAAAAACAGTCACTGAATGCTTCTCAACAGCTCTAGTTGATAGTTGTCAAGGGCACTTTCAAGGCATAACACTTGAGAATAAATCATTTGTCACCAGAAGGCTCATTTCTAAAAACTAATGTCACACTTAGGTCCGAAACAATTCTCACGTGGGAGCTCTTAAACTTGAGCACTGGACACGATCGAGGTGAAAGTGTGGTCATGATATCCCTCAAGCCTTTCCTGCTTTTAACCTTTTTCCATAGGACACCAGTAAATTGAGCAGAAAGGAGATAATATTCTTTATTTCAACCAATCAGTGACAGAAAATTTATGTTCATGGTGCAAAGGATCTAATATTAAACTCCCGTGGCTCCCTTCTGCATGGTATTTTGCACTTAAAATTCCAGTTTTCTGGCTCCTGATGAAAATTCATGCTGTAGCTGCTCGACTGCTCTTTTTTTTTCTCCTTTTTTTTTTAAAGATTTCCTTCCCAGGCAGACTCTTTGCTTGGAGCAGAGGAGTGTAGGTCTGCTGGAGGTGAAATTAATTTTTCAGCACATCGGGTATAAAATAGTCATGAGGATAGGAGATGAGTTGTGAAGACGTAAGAGCAAAAGAATGAAGAGAACAGAGGTTGTGACTTCGGTGAAACATTTCTAAAACTCGGAGGAGGGATCTTTCATCCATCAAATAAACAAAGGCTGAAGCTTATTTCATGTTTTGGCTATGAGACCTTCGCTTTTTCAACTTCAGAGTATTCAGCAACCACCCGGATAAATGAGAAAATGCAGCCGTGGCTCTGTGTGTGGTTGTGTAATGAGGCATTCTGGGACGTATTAAAGTCATGAAATGAGGCACGGGGGAGTGATAAATGGGGTCAAAGGCCTATCTTTTCTTACCTTGCATGACTCGCATGCAAACTTGTTTGATGTGCTGATCACTTGGCTGTTTACCCTAGAAGGGAAGAAGGAAAATGATGACTTAATAGATTTCATGACAGAGTTTAAGGCATTTAATGCAGAGATTCAACAGTGAAGCAGACCATCTTAAAATGAAAGATTATTAAGTCCTCTTTATG
Source organism: Pundamilia nyererei (assembly GCF_000239375.1). NCBI lineage: Eukaryota > Metazoa > Chordata > Actinopteri > Cichliformes > Cichlidae > Pundamilia > Pundamilia nyererei. Next base: position 1,718,391 of record NW_005187474.1, on the reverse strand, counting down.
TTGAGAAAACACTGCTGTTCTTAGGCTTATATAACAGGATTAACAAACACAAAGTGCACAGTGGTAGAGCAGAATACCAGGCTTACTTTCTCCTCTCTTGAAAAGTTGACATTTGTGGAGATACAAGTGTTCCCCTTACAACCGCACAGGTGTTGAATTTGAATTTGGGATTTCACTGATCTTGACAAGGAAGCATTCCTTTTGCTCACCTCCCTGTAGAGGGATGCCAGAACACCGGCAAGCCGGGGGCAAGTGGGGATTCACTTCACGCAGACTGAAGTATCAGGTGGGTGCAGAAACTTCTAAGATATCAGTGAAACAGTATTTCAGGAGCATCTTGAATTTTGGAGTTTAGTGTACTCACTGTTGATATATGACACTCGTCTGTGTTATTATTTATTTTGCAGTATTATTAGTATATCAAAGCCATCAAAATAATAAAAGTGTGTATGGCTGTGATGAACCCTATATTAACTTAAAGCTTAACAATGTGTCTTTTCATTAACCTGCTTATTATTATTCTGAGGAAAAAATATGTGAGATTATATAATTACTTCCTAAATACATTTTAAAAAATAAATACATACCTACATGCATAAATTTATTTCTAAAAAATAAATGAATGGCATTATGACGCAGTGAGCTCACAGAAACAACGCCCGCAGTTCAAATCTAGGCCCAGGTACGGTGGCGCTGGGAGGTCAAAAGTACTGCAACTTTAAAAAAAAAAAAATCACAAAAACACAACAAAGTGTTTTTGGGAAACATTAACGTGACAGAACAGCTGCAGGCGTTACAAGCTAACAGTAAGCGGCTAATAGAAAGCATGTAGCTACAGTATATAATGAATCATGTGACTAAAACACACAGTACCTGCATCTTTTTCTCCCTCTCCACAAATGAATCTTCCGCTTCTTTTAAAGCGTCTCAGAGCGATCCTACACATGCTTTGGTTTCTGTCAACTTCTGCATGTCATGTTATTGTCTCCTCAGAAACATGCCTGTTTTGTTTCGTGTATTTGACCTCTCAGGGCCACCATGAGTCTGTTGTATCCTATAGATGTATCATTTCACAGTCTTAAAGTTTTGTTCAAGTTCTATCTGAGTATTATCTTGTTTTTTAATTCACTTATTAATTATACTTAGAATTCTTTGTGGCTTTTTTTTTTAAGTAAAACACTAAACATACACTGAAATCATTGCATTATATGGATTGATCGTGTTTTTGCTTACTAAAGCTGTGGAAAATGTGGCATGTTTGCATACTCTGTAACACATAAGGCAAATCCTTGATTCATTTTAGAAACCACTTGAAGAAACAAATGACAGATAATGAAATTTTAGCTGGGTTCACATCACTTCTGCTGAAAACCATTTATATAAGACAAAATTGTTATTTTATGTAGTAACATTTATTTATTTATGTATTTACAATTTGACTATTTTATTTATTACATTTACAGTTAATTGTAAGCCTTAGGCCCGAGAGTTTGGTTCATGAGTGGTAACTACTTTCTCTTGGACCTACCGCAGGACCCTGTGTTCCTCTGACTCCAGGTGGGCCTCTGTTTCCCTGCATGCCCCGTGGTCCAGGTGTGCCAGGTGGTCCTTCAATGCCAGGCTGTCCTCGACTTCCCTCGGGACCTATTCTGCCAGCCTCACCGGGGTTCCCAACCTAAAAAGACAATAGCTTTTAGACTAGAAGCATTTTAAAACCTCAGCACATTGTCAGTCACTCGGCACAAAAGGAAAACGGTGATGCTATTAAGGTTAAAAACAATGAATTTCAACTCACTTCCCCTTTAGGGCCGGGTTCTCCTGAGTCACCCTGTGACAAAAATAACAAACACAAATGTTGGAAACATTACAGATGTGCTTTGGTAAGAGTGAACGTGTAAAATATGTCAGATTTATCCTGTTAGTGTTAGTGTAACCACTTACAACATCCCCCTTTTCTCCTGGATTTCCCTCATCACCTTGAACTCCCTGTGAAAAGAAAGGAAAAAGTTTTCAAATAATCTATGCAAAGAAACCCATTTGTTATTTAAATTCAGTATTTTCCTGTTAAGAGAGAATTAATTCATTCCTACTTGCTCTCCTTTGGGTCCTGGTTCTCCACGATCTCCCTGTAATTTATAAAAACAGATGAAGACGCCATGCAAAACTCAGAAGTACAAAATATTCCATTTGTATACTCTAGAGGGAGCCGATCAGCTGGTTGTTGCTGATTATTGAGTCCATTTTTACCTTTTTAAGCATTTTTTAAGCAAATTGTCTGAATTTTTTATTTACTTACCCTTTCTCCTTTTATTCCAGGCAGACCAGGAGGACCTGGGAGACCAGGAAGACCAGGGTCACCTTTGGGTCCCTATAAAAAAAAAATATGTACATCGGAGAAGTCGAAACATTTAAGCAAGGATAAAGAAAAAAAATGTCCAGCACAGGCCCCCTTGACACCATGCTTAGAAGTAACTGTCGTAAAGCTTAGCATTGCTAGTCATTCTCTCCGGCGTGTTTGTGTGTGTGCCATTCTCCCTTTGATCACCGTCCGGCTTTCTGAGGAATGCCAGGTGAACAGAGAGCTCTTTCAGCCCACTGCTTGGTCTCGCCTTACTGTGAAAATAGACCTTGTGTGAGATCTGGCCTCCATCTATTCTCTGAGACATTCCAGCTAAACAACAGCCAGGACTTTAGAGTCTGAAGTTTCCCTCTCTTTGGTTTCTTTCATTCAAAGTTTTTTTTTTTTTAAATCTATAGATAATTAAGGAATGTAGTCTACCAGCTTTTCTACTGATTGCTGTTGTTGTTTGCTGGGGACACATTGGCTGCCAGGCCTTTTAAAGTGATGCATTTTCCCAAATAAGGTAAGAATGTAAGCTAAAATAAGCTAAAAAAAAAAAGAAGAATAAATGTTTTCCCAATCAAAATGATTCACTTAACAATTACAGTCTAATGAATTTTTCTTTATAACATACCCGGGGACCTGGCTTTCCAGCGGGACCTGCAGGACCTTGCTGTCCTCTATCTCCCTGTAGGTCAAAAAGAAGATGATAAGAAGGTGAAATGGAGTAAAGTTTAAATCTAAAGCACAAGCATAACAGAAATTCTTCTTGGGGAAAAAAACACTTACAGGCTCACCAATGGGCCCGACAGATCCCAGCTCTCCCTGTTCTCCACGCTCACCCTGCAGTAACACGATAGAGTGTCATAACAGAGGTGGCACTAGCTATACTGATGTTTCCACAATCCCCGTTCATACTTACGAGTTTGCCAGCAGATCCTATTGCTCCAGAAAGGCCTGGGTTACCAGAATCTCCCTGTATAGAAACATCAAAGCTTATTTCAGATAGTAACAATTTAAGAGAAAAAATAATAAAAATCAATTAACAACAGAAAAAACGTTTTTTTTATATATTGATCAGGGAAAACACCTTAGGGCCACTTGTGCCTTTTGGTCCAGGTACACCAGGCAAACCCTAAAAACAGAGGACATGCATTTATATACGACACTAGAAAAAGGAAAACTGCTTTCAATCAGAGGAGCAATGTACCATTCTTAAAATGAACATCATCATAACAGTAAGAGAGGATAAAAGCTGGATTAGTGGATATAATTACATTTTGACACAAATAAGAAGATAATAACTCGTAAGGCTTTTGCAATCATTCGAAATTTCAAGATGATTCTCATAAATTCCCTAAACTTGACACATCAAAACTCTGCTCTGGCAGTTGTGCCTGAGGATGACAGTAATCACTACCTGACAGCACCGTCCACTATGTGCGCACTGTGTAATATTCATTATAAGATGCGACCCAACAGTTCTTTACTGAAATGTAAACCCAGAGAAAATATGTGAGCTTAGATAAACTGTACCCGTTGAAATGACTTAGTTGTGACAGTTTGAGTTCAGAGGTCATACTCACCGGAAGCCCTTGAAGTCCAACCTCTCCAGGGATGCCTGACTTCCCAACGCTTCCCTACAGGGAAACAGAGCAAAAGATTAATCTACTGAGAAAAATAGATGTTTACTTTCTATAATATTGCAAGTTATAACACAAGTTATAACTATTAAACAGTGTAATAATGCTCAACCTTTGCTCCAGGCATTCCAGGAATACCCTCACGACCATCCACACCTGGTAAGCCCTGATGAGAAAGGAGAGAAAGAACAATGCATGGTTTGCTCACAATGTGCACTATCTGATAATCACAGGATTATTTGTCATCACTGATACAACACTCACAGACTCGCCCTTGGGACCTGGAACACCTGTGAGTCCTCTTGGTCCTTGAGCACCCTAAACAACAAAGCAATCCAACGGTCAATAGTTTCTAATGGCTGTAAACAAACAGTCTAGTTATTCTTATGTCTTATTTATGAAAATATTCATATCTGTGATGATAAAGTGTTGCTGCTTACTTGTTCGCCTTTAGGCCCGGGTTCACCCATAGCACCTCTTTGGCCTACATCCCCCTGAAATAAGTTGTCAGGTTATATTTACATGTCATCTTTAGTTCAAAGCAATCTTATTTATGTAGCTCCGTTTTACAACAAGTCTGCCAAAGGGACTTATATACAATATAGCAAGGTAAAGACCCCTCAATATTCAGGCAATTCACAATGAGCAATAAGAGAAAGAGGAGAGAGAAAAAAGTAACCTAGAGACCGAGGAGAACAAACAGGACAAAATGCAAACTATGAGAAAGAGTACACTAAAGGTAATGACATTCAGTATTTGCATATAAACAAATCAGGAGTGAAAATAGGGGGAGTGCAGAGGAAATGCTCAGTGTTTCATGGGAAGTCCTCCCAGCAGCCTGGGTCTATAGCAGCATAACTAATGAATTGTTCAGGGTCACCTGATCCAATGCTAGCTCTAAGCTTTAAGAGATTTAAGCATAATCATGAAAGGAGAGTGGATACTTGTCTCCCAAACCCAAGTTCAACTTAAGAGGAGCATGAACCCTCTGCCTCTCATTCTAGTTTTGGTAACTTTATGAACCACAAATGTATTTACATTGAAACAAACTTACAGCTGCCCCTGCAACACCCTGTGGACCTGGATCTCCATCAGGACCTCGAGGTCCCTGCCAAAGAACAAAATAGGTATTAATATCATTTAATTACAACACTTTACCAATTAAATATGATTGATCTTGATTCTTTTTTTTTTGTAAAGTCTTTTTACGATATTTTAAGTACAATAAAATACAGCACAGACTATTAAAAAAAACAAGAAAACAATTTAAACACATGATCTTGAATTTTAAATCTAGCTAGTGTGTTTGGGAAATGTTGTGGCAGGTCATGTTAACCCTGTGTTGGTTTTATAATGTGGCATATTATAAAGCCAACACGGTGTTTTTTAAATCAGTGACATGTCTGGACTGCAATCAGTTAAGCTAGCATCCACAGTCTTTAACTGTGTAGCTATGCTACTGTAAGACATGGGAGTAGTTTGGTATTGTCTTGCTGAAATAAGCAAGACAAAATATAATTTTGTCTTGTCCTAAAATATAATATATATATATGTGCAAGTTACCCATGTTCCATCAGTTGTACCGATGTCACACCGTTAATACCATAAGCAATGCTGGCTTTTGAGCTAAGTGCTAATAACAAGCCACACGGTCCTTTTGCTCAGGAATATATTCCAACCACAGGATAGTTATTGATCATTTTGTTTCAAATGAACTGCAATTGAACAACATTTTCTTTTCACTTTGCATTTATGGATGCAAGAAAAAAAAAGTGTTTACTGCCAACTGTTTTCATAAGTGCTTGTGGGCGACTGCAGCATCTACACTATAGAATAATGTATTTTTATTAATGCAGTGCCCTCAACAATCTTATTCAAGACAAGACTCATTCAATTTATTCATGTTACTGTTCGTTTGCCAATCAAATAAGTTCATCTCTTTTTAATTGCTAAACTTTTTTCACTTTATTTGTGACTACTGGTCCGCGTTTTTTAAGAAACTCATGGTATCAAACTCAAAATGAACTCGTATTTTCTCCAGAACTTATATTTTATCTTTTAAGAATATTTAATTTCAAAATTAGGGTTTATTTAAATGATTTACCAATTACTGTTTACATACATGGTGTCGTGGGCTTAAAAATGAAAGAAACATTTACCCTCTCTCCCTTTGGGCCCATCATTCCCATAGCTCCACGAATTCCCTGAGGTCCCTGGATCAACAAACAGGTTAAGCAGATTCCTGGTGAGCATATTAACAGAACACAGAACAGTAACAAACAAATTGTAGCTTGAAAGACTCTTAATTCACTGATTAAGCACTGTATCTCACCCTCAGTCCTTGGGCTCCAACCTCCCCTGGACTTCCCTGCTCTCCCTCCGCGCCCTCGATGAGTGAAAAAAGAAAGAAAATCATTTGAAAAGCAATATTTAGTTAATCAGATGAAATATTGGGCTGCAAATTTAACTACATTATAAGAGTGTGGGCATACTGTGAACCGTGATGGCACTGGCAACCTATCAGCATGTTTCTTTTGCAGAAAAAAACAAATTGATGTTGCTCTTATCCACTGTGTGTTAATTAGAAAATAGGGGCAGCTATTCTGTAAAGTGTTTAATACCCACTTCTTAATGGATTGCAAGTGGGGAAACCAGACAAGCATTTAACTGGTCCCCAGCTTTGCAAATTACAAATAATATATTTGCTGCCTCTGTGGTACACCCGAGAAAGCATATCCATTAAGACAGATATTTATCAGGACCAGAGCGGAGCACATTTTCTCTTGTTAAAAAGGGCAATTTATTCTTTTAAATATGCGAATCAAAACCAGCAATTAAAATATGTAAACAATATATGGATGATAATGAAATGTTACATAACAAGCCGAAACTAATGCAGTCAAACAGGTCAGCCGCTGCTTTTATTATGAGAGAAATTAGTAGTGCTTGATCAACTTCCATCTGATGTAAGATTCAGAATTCATATTCTTCTATTTGGACAATATTCTTGCTCTTCAAGAAGATAAAAGTTATCTAGACTGTTAAATCATTCAAAAAATGTCTTGATTTTCTGGTGAGCGGATTTTTTTTGAGTGAATGAAACAATAGTCTTCATGTTGGGTGAAGGTTGGAGTCGGGTCATATGTCATATGTAATATGCAATTTAGATTACCATTGTCTCCTTCGACTTCAAATGTAAATACACCCCATGCTTTTATATAAATAGCATTGCTTTCTACATCATGCCAGTTTCTTCCATATAAACGCAACATTTACTTATTCTCTACTTCAATATTACTTACAAATATCGTGAGATAATACTCTTAAAGCCCCGCACAGTGCCGTTCTGTTGTTAACTGTAAATATCTTTGCGTGTGAGAGTTGTGTGAATTGCAGGCAGGCAAAAGGCGCCTCAAATGAAACTTTCAGTGAAGGAGAAAATCACTCTCAGTGAAGGAGTGCAAGCTGACAGTAAATCATATCCTGGCATGGGGGTGATAAAGGGAGATAGCCCCAGCCTCATTTCCATTTATATAGTGCGTGGACACATTACAGGGAGAAGCTAGATCTGCTTGAATGTCATTTCGAATAAATCATCGCCCGTGCATGACAAGGAGTCAGAGAAATTACACACAAGCTTGTATCACTTCCTCTTGAAATTGAGCAGCACAAATAATCCTTGTCTCAGTGGTGTCGGGAATCAATTTTTTAAAGTTTAAGTCACGCGCATTTTTTTCCCTGATGTGCAACGTTGTGACAGTTGCGGGCGGAAATTTGGTGTTTTTAGTGATTATTTACACAATTATAGGAGCATAAATTCACTTTGTTTATGTGCCGAGTGTTTATATCAGTTCATATGGCTAGGCATAGTCGTGGAGTAGATTTCAGTTTGCAAGCATTAACATATTTTACCTTGTGTCCTTGTTTCCCAGGTTCTCCTGCTTCACCCTTTGCACCTTTGTGGCCCTAGAAACAAGGCAGGCCAAGGCTATTAAAACAACAACACTATTTTGGGATACTAATGTGATTTCAGAGCAAACAAAAGTGACTTCTACTCACCTTCATGCCAGGAAGACCAGGATGTCCCGAGGTCCCAGGTGGACAGGAGTTGGGACACTAAGCAACACAATAAAAGTCAGAAAGTATTCCTAAAATCTAGTGTAAAAACAAAACAAGAAATACGGAAAGTAATTTTACCAGATCAGTGCTGCCAAGCACTCCAGAAGCACCCTGAAATGGAGTGAAAACTGCAGTTAACATTTTCATAATTCAACATCATCAGTGATTAGAGGAGCTTGTAAATACGCTAAAAGAAAGACAACAGTGTTTATTGATGGCAACTAACCAATTAAACCTAATGGCTTTAACATGTACATCTAGAAAGTTTGGAAATTTCATCAAATCCCAAATGAACCTTTAATCACTTACTCTGGGCCCTGCTGGTCCACGAGGTCCCTGTGGCCCTCTCACACCCATAGCCCCCTGTGATAAGAGGTGTAAACACATCAAGTCTACACAGGGAAGCTGTGCACATGGTGTATAATTGCTAACATGCAAGAGGATAAAAGTACAGCAAGGCATTTCTTGCTGGTAATGTTGCAAACCAACATTACCAGCTTACAATTTGATTTTCAGAATAAAAGATGTGGATTATTATCTACAGAACACAACCAAACTATTAACAGGGATTTTTAAACCACTAGATTTTGACTCTGATTGTGTCAATTATATCGGTATATAGAAAATAAACTGTAGCACAGCTGGGTCACAGGAATGTGGATTTTTTTCTTTTGGATATTTAATGTACTGTTTCATGTTTCATAGGACAAAATATATTTACTGTGATTAGAAATGTATATTATGATTTATTTTAAAAAGCCAAAAGTCCGTCTTTGATTGAAAAATATGATTTACATTTTTGGGGGTTGACTTTCTTTTTAGACAAAATAATTATTTGTAATAAAAAGAAAACTGAATTGATTAGATGATACTTTCAGGTTGGTAACAGTGTGTGAGTGTGAATGCATTCTGCATGTGCACATATATATTTTGTCGCTTTATAGGGGTATTAACACATCATACCTACAGGGTGTAGAGATGCACAATGCAACTTTTATATGTTTATGTATTTTTGGTGGTTTACGCATTTGCCTAATAAGCTAAAGAGCCCTGGTGAGATCCTGGAAGGATGCAAAAATCCTTTTGAGGATGTATCAGTAAGGGCTGCCAGATCAAACATATGGAGCTACCTGCTGTGGCTATTTCTTGTGAATAAGGAAATGGCTGTAACAGTAGTTTCTTCTTCTTTTATATTATCAGTTTGTAATCATGAAAGATACTTGTATCCTGTTGTATCCTCCTCACTGTCTCAATAAAAAAAGAACGACAATGGTCCTTTTTCTCTGCCTCTACTCACAGGTGGTCCAGCTTTTCCCAATTCACCCGGAAGTCCTCCAGGTCCCGGTGGCCCCTGCTCACATTTCAGACCATTCAGTATTATTGACACATGTTGAATACAAAATAATTTAAACTTTTAGAATTACAGGAACTTGTATTTGTTGTATAAACAAATTACTTACAAGGGGTCCATCTGGCCCAACACCCTGAGGAGACGTACAATATGATTCAATATGAGTGATGTACAGGGTTTGGTGAACATAGCAATGACTTAAACACTAAAATTTAGACAGCTTCTATATCATATGACTTCCAGGTGGCCTCGATTGGCTATTTCCTGTGACTGGTGGGGTTCAAGAGGAAATGTTACTTACAGCTGCTCCACGAGGTCCAGGTTTCCCAGGTTCCCCCTAAAAAACAAACATAAACTTCAGGATTAGGTATGAAATTCCATTTTCAGGTAAAACTGAGCTATTTGAGCCTGCAAGCAGTTCAAATTAACATTCCTTCAGTTCATCACATGACTGAGCTGGGCAATGTTTAGCCTAATGAGGAAAGATGTTGGGGCTTCGTGCCTCATGGGGATTACACAGAAGACTTGCAGGATTAAGTCTCATTTGTCATGAGGAATTGGTTTATGCACTGCGGCTCTTTCTGCCATGCCAAAAGACTGGACAGCAGCTTGGCACCATTTCACTGACAGTCTCTGAAGCAGGAAAGCAAAGGCTCATTAGTCACTCACTTTCTGTCCGGGGGGACCGTCAGGCCCAGGATCTCCAATGGGGCCTGTCAAACCCTGCAGAGAAGAGTCATCGAGTGAAATTAACACATCATGGCAAATCTCAAAACAAATCAAGTGCCTGTTTTGCTCTTATATTTAAAAAAGACACTTTCAGAATTTAAATATGTTGGTTATGATGTCAAAAGAAAATGCCTTTCACCCCACCATCCCAGTCGATATTTCCAAATTGATCAGCTGATCCCCATATGTTACACCATCAAAATACTTGTGTGGGAGGAATTCTGCTCTATTCTGGAAGTGGGAATAACTTGACTTTAACACCCCAGAATTTTAGTTCACGCTTCTCTGTTCCGTCCACAAAAGGGTTTTCAAATTATCAAGCACACAAGAAAATATAAGCGCCAGGTCAGAGGGCAAAACTTTAGGACTGCAACATTCCTCCGGCTCTTTTCAAACACGACACTGAAAGAAATCATTCCACACTTTTTTGAGAATTTTCAACAGGAGACACCAACAGTGGCCTGCCAAACAAAGCTCCTATTGTTTGTCACTTTGGGTGCAGTTTCTATAGGCAGTGACTTTTTTTTATCTTGTATTTTGAATTAAGTAACTGATTTGGTCTGTTTAAACTTCTAAAGTGAAAGTGAATTCACCTAAAGACCAAAATGTAAGCATAAGACGGGCTTTTGTGTTTTCCTAACCCACTGTTAAACTCTGAAAGGAACCTAAAACATGCAGGCCGTGATGCAAAGGAAACTGGGACTCGTTCATCCTGTCAAATAAATTCCTCAAATTTTTGCACACATGCACTAAGATCCCCTTCTACATCTAAAATTTCACTCCAAAAGTCTAACGTGCAAACATGACCTATTATGTGGGAGGAACACACCTTGTGGTCCCACCCCCTTTGCAGGTTTCAGGGTTTCTTGATAACTTTATAAAATAATGCTGATCCTAATAGTACAAAATATACTTCACTCACATCATTTCCAGGAATTCCAGGTAATCCTCCAGAGCCAGGTTTACCTGCATCTCCGTCGGGTCCCTAACAAAGGTTACAGATATTCAGTGAAAAAGACACACAATTACTTAAATCTCTTACTATATGTAATACTTACAGAAGGACCGTCTTTGCCATCGTCTCCCCTCTCTCCCTGAAACAAAAGAGATTTAATACTTTCAGGGGTCCAAACACTGAACTATTTTTAAAGTGTCTGACAGATTATACTGACAATGGTGAAAAACTATAAGCACTTACAGCAATGCCGTCAATTCCTGGGACACCTGCAGGTCCAGGGGGGCCAGGGGGTCCTTGGTTATTCTATGTATAATGAAATTAATTGTAATGTAATAGGAAAATATCTGATTACGTTTCTGATAAATACCCAACAATTTTGTCCCTCTGACAAAAGCCAATATGAAAAGAGCAAGAACAGGTGCACTGCCATGTTATAGACAGGACTGTCTCTGAAATACTGAAACAGAATTTCGGCTTTAAATTATTCAGTAGCTGACAAAACACTGAAACAAAGAACCAATTTAAATGAAAGCTGAAAATCTTGCATTTTCCACAACAGATTGATGCTCAAACAAATTAACCGAAGAAAGAAATCCCAGTCTAAGCATAATTGCAGGTAAATTAACTTTTTGTTTGACATGCACGCTTGCAGAAGAACTTACCAGCACTTCTGCCACATCTGTCTACAGACATAATAGAGAAAACAGGGAGAGAGAGAAACATAATGAGACTTACTTGAGAGGAGCAAATAAGGACAAGCTGCAAGAGCAGCACCAGAAATGGCCCTTTAATGCGCTGGGCCCCTGTCATGATCTCCCCTGTGCAGGAAAGGTAAAAGTTGTAGTCCTTTCTCTGGGGTTTTTTAGGTTGAAGGAGCCCCCTGTAAAATAACCCAACTGACTCCGGCTAGAGCTGTCTAGACAGCCAAAGGTCCCATAGCTTTCAGTGGCTCATGTATATTCATACAATGACCGGTTACAGGAAGTGATTGGAGGGTTTGCAGGGGAACACCACAGGGAGGGGCTACATTGCTGACACTACCAATAGGCAGGATCAGCGGTTTATTTAACCTCTGCTATGACCCAAAATGAATTTTATTCAACATTTAGTGCTACCGTTTATCTTTATATAAGAATGAAAAAATTAAATTAAATTAAATTAAAGACACAAAGAGATCATCGTGGTCAGCAACTTGTTCTGTGAAGCGCAAATCCTGGACGTTGTTTTGGCCCATTCCCCCCTCTTCATTACAACTGATCATTCTTACCGATGCCCCGCCTGGGAGGTCATAACATTCCTCCTTCCTGCTCGAGTCACATCGCAGTGAATTAGCATTGACTGCAGTTCAACCTAGAGAAATAGGAAAAAAATACTGTTAATTAGCACAATACCGTGAAAGTACAGTACAGTCTGTGTCCCAAAGGTTAGGCCCTTTAATAATATATCGTCAGTTAGGATAAGACAAAAAAAATATTTAAAGAATAAAACCAAAAAACTAAAACTATCGAATAAGTTCATGCTTATGGACGGGGAGCATATCATAACATAAACAATTAATAATAATAATAATAATAATAATAATAATAATAATAATAATAATAATAATAATAATAATAATAATAATAATAATAATCAGTAAAGTTTGGATGAGGAGACCACAGACTACCAAACAGGATGTTGGAAAACCTTGCTAACGGGCGCCCGGAAGGAAGAACTCCTGTGCATATAAATAAAAGACTGTTTGGGGGTTGTTTTCATAGTAAAAGCTTTGGCGCTGCAATCACTTGAAAAATATTTAAGTTGTAATGTCACTATATTGAAGTTTATGGGAATAAACGCAAAAGATTTGTACATCAGAATGAAGACATTTGAAAAAGTGTAGGCCTGGGGTCACGTGGGTGGTCAATCAAAACAGTCCTTAGGCTTTAATAATGAATTCTATTTTTCTATTATAAATAATGAAAAGTCATTATGTATCAGGGAAGTGTGTCTTTTATGTGCCTTACAATCATCCATAAACAAACATCATCCAATCATAGCCCACAGTAACAAGAAAGAAAGAAAGAAAGAAAGAAAGAAAGAAAGAAAGAAAGAAAGAAAGAAAGAAAGAAAGAAAGAAAGAAAGAAAGAAAGAAAGAAAGA
>NW_005187474.1:1703691-1705088 GCF_000239375.1 Pundamilia nyererei | reverse complement strand
GAAAGAAAGAAAGAAAGAAAGAAAGAAAGAAAGAAAGAAAGAAAGAAAGAAAGAAAGAAAGAAAGAAAGAAAGAAAAAGAAAAGGAAATGATCTGTAATGAAATAATCTAAGACCAATTATGGTGTTAAATCCTAAAGTATAGTTCCCTACTATATATGGGTCTGAAAGTGGGCGAATTCCATCAACTTTAGTACTAAATTTAGTCCTAAAAGAGACATACCGGAACTGCTACCACCGGGTTATCCTTGAGCTTTCCTATTAACGTGAAGCCATTAAGGCTGACTTCTAGTCTGGGTGGAATATCCTGAGAATCGATCAGGACACAGTCCACGAAAAGGGCCACAGAGTCCCTGCTGATTTCCAGGAACACTCTGTGCCACTGGTCATTGAAAAGAAACCCCAGGGGGCTGAAAACGGCAGTCTGCCTCCCTCCGTTTAGCGCTGTGAAAGTAAACTCCAACGACTTGGATTCCCCGTTGAGCCTGACGGCCATCTGCTCGTCGCCGTTCACATCTTGCATTTGCCAGATATTCCAGTTTTGATTTACGGTGCTGCCACTCATGCGCAACACTGCCAAAAATGCAAACTCCTCCGGCAAACCAAGCGGATAGGCTGATCTGCAGCATAAAGGGTGCACAGTTATTAAACCCTCAGAATTATTTTTTTTCAATTAAAAGTCAGCGGATCGACCAGAATGTATGAACTTTCTTGATTTTTTAGACTGTTATTAATGACTCTGTTATAAAATGAAACCTATTGACATCTCTTGCAATACGAAGGTTTTATTCTGTGTGTGATTTGTGTGGAAGTTAAAGATGGGTCACAAAAGGAAAGGGGTGGAGCAGGTAATCGCGCCTTTGACGGTCAGGACCATGGACAGGGTAAACGGCATTAAACCAGACAAACCACTAGGTGTCGGTGTTCACTCACACATTTCAAAGCACAGCACCTCACCTTGTGTTGATTCTGAAGTTGAATGCTGGGCCTATTTGATAAGCAACATTCTGAGAAGATGGTCCAGCCACCTTTTTCACAGTGCCCCTTCTTGCCAACTCAGCAATGTGGAACTGTGACATGATATAAAATCCTGAAGGACACATAAGTGGTTAAATATACATCTTATACGGCTTACAATACAATAGTCCTTATTGTTTATGTGCTGTTTAAGTGTTCCTTTAATGTCTATTTACAGAGAAAATGTTGGGGTCATTCTCATTATACACTCTTTTTTCTTTTCACAATAACATTACTTCATCTGTATTATATTTTGAGTCCACCTGGGAAATGATCCTCCCCAATGCTGATCTGAGGGCACATGGACTGCTGCTCCAAATGAATACCAACTTGAGATGAAAATCTCACAGCTGCAAGAAGGAAAGAGAAAGTAGTCAAAGGG
>NW_005187474.1:1686257-1703656 GCF_000239375.1 Pundamilia nyererei | reverse complement strand
TGTGTGTGTGTGTGTGTGTGTGTGTGTGTGTTTTGTAGAAGGGAATAAAAGCTCAGTGTTTGGAAAGCAGCACCAGTGCCTTGAATAAATATTAGACTATCTCTGGCTGTTTGCCATATTCTCTTTAACGCTTCAGTTCTAGATTTGCCTGTTTTTACACATCTGTGCAGAAAGTTTAAGGTTTTCCTCCAGCGTGAAGAGGATCTTTCCTTTTTCTGTTTGCCAACATGAGTCTCAGCATTGCATAAAACACCTCACTCCCCCCAGATGTATAACTCTGGGTTGATGCTGTAGCGTTACACTTATATATATATTTGGCAATTTAATATACTTTGAGAATTCAGTGAACATTTGAATCTACATTTATATGTACTTGCACAAAAAAAAGCTCCTAATCAAGTGATGTTAGTGCTTCTACACATACCCATATGCTGGATATATGTAATAAAATATAGATAAGAACAGGATGCGGTAAAGAGGGAAGACATATGGAGAGAGGAAGGAAAACAAATAGTGTAAACCTAATGGGAAAGAAGGTCGTGAAGTAAGTGCCTAAGTCAATACATGTCGATTTATTGATTTACTGATACTTATAAAAATAAATGCGGGTGTCCAAGTCTTTTGGCTATAGAAAAGAGCACTATAAACTCAGACCACACTGTTTAGAGTAACAAAAATGTGACAATTATTTAACATGTTAAGAAGATCATGCATCTCAAAGAAACAGTTTCAGCAAAGAAGAACAGCTGCCACAAGCACAAACTAATGATTAATATGTGTAGTATGCTGCGGTTGACAGATACCGAACATGACTCATATTTGAGGGGATGCACTGCTCTGGTAATCTTGTTACTTTGCTCCTGTTTTTTTTTTTTTTAATGAAATGCCAGCTTCATGTGTCATTGATTTGTCAGCAATTGCACCATACAGCTCAGAAGATTACTTACTCTGGGAATGAAGTCCAGTGCAGAGGCACAGTGGGATCATATAGCAGCAGCACAATGAATAGAGCAGGATATTTCTGGAAGTTAATCAGAAGAAATCCTTGGTTCAGGTTTCTGACAGCACAGCCAGACACAACTCGTATTATTCTTGCTGTTGTAATTAAGTAAAAAGTTTACCTTTCGATTCCACCCATTTAAAAAAATTACCTGCTGCAGGATTTATTTTCTGATTTTCTTCCAGTAGTGAGCAAAAAAAACCAAAAAACGCTGAAGTGTTGCTCGGTCAGCAGAAGTAAATAGCTTCGGGTCTCAGTGAGAGGTCTCTTATAAGCTTGGCTTTTGTTATTTATTTGCAGGAGTGAGTCAACAGTCTCTGCAGTGTCAACTTCACCGTTCTCTTGCACCCACCTTGGATTTTATTTTAGGCCTTTAATGTTACTTCAGGCATATATAACCTCTGTATTGTACCCCATTTGTAATTCTATGAGCGTCATTGTGTATGCTAAATAAAATGTAGTTGTGAAAAAGATCATGTTACCCTGTGGTGACATAATTCCCCCTGAACTTTTGGGACTGCATTCTTTGTGATCTCTGTGGCTGCATGGTATTCAGACGACATTGTTTCCAGTACAGTCCAAAGTGAAAATCAAGAGACTCTGACCAGGGAAGTATTCAAGCTGTGTTTGTTCTTAGAAGAAGGCAATAAAGTGCAGGACTTGCATTTTTCACAGTAGTCATAACACCCAGAGCCTAAGAAATGTCTTGTGTGGATTTCTAAGAAACTGGACCCTTTTTTTTTCAAGATTACCAGTGATTATGAATAAGAAATGAAACTGTTGATTGTGGATTTTTGCGTCTCCCCCACATTTCCTCCTTCTGTTGTGTCATTTTAAAAAAAACTTCTTGAAGTGATATATATTAAGTGAACTCTACACTGATGAGTTAGATTAGATCTGGGCTTGGTGATCAGACCAGAGCAGTGATGTGATCTTTTTGGAAGGTAAGAGTCCGAGTTTCTTCTTCTCAGTTTCTGCTTCTCAGAGTCCATGCTTACTGAGAAGAAGAGATAAATAAATTAAACAAATGCATACATAAATCATGTCAGAGACCTTTAGACTCAACCTTATCTGGACTTTTTATTGAATCTAAGGAGCAAAAAATCTTCATCGACATCGAACTAGTGCTTCCACTTAATAATACCACCTGTACCTACAGAGTCCAGCCATGTTTGGTATTCTTGCAGACACAGACTATATGCATATCGTTTTAATTACACTGGCATTTGGTGTTTCAAGGGATTTTATATATGAATTATTTCCTTTACCTCTGTATTATATTTAAGTCTCTGTGTGGGGTTGTTTATGTATGTATGTATTTCGGATGGTTTGTTTAAATTTATTTTTGTACATGTAACTGACCACATTTCCTAAAATGCTTTTATGTCTGCACCTCTATTTGTGACATTGGCTATCAAAAATAAAATGAATTAAATGAAAGTAAATTAAACTGAGTAAGTGAATTAGATGTCACAAGAACAATGAACAGGCTGGATTATGCCTTAAAAAAGTGACAGTGTTATGCAAAAGTTTTACAACATAAATAAACATACGTCTTTGGAGAAAAAACCCTTTTTTTTCTTCTTATTTTAATTATTATTATTGTGTGCTTGTTGAACTTTGCGATGTTCCATTTAACGGTAGTAGTTTTGCATGTCAGCTGCGTCTCCGGTATGTGCAGCTACGCGCAGTTGAGAGGCGTACAGCTAGAGCAGCGTCTGCTGTCAGCTCTTCAGATTGAGCACAGTTAGCTCCCTGCTTAGCAAACACTGCTCACAGACATAACTACATGGACGAGTGACGCTGTGTAACATTCTAACGCCAATTTTTCTATGAAGCTGACCGGGCCGGGAGGAGAACCAGTCAGCGGGGCATTGTTTTCAGTCCGCACTTCACTGTGAGAGGACGGCGAGAGGACTGAAATTTGAGCTAACGTTGGTTAGCCGGCTAATGTTAGCTTCCCAGCGAAATGGTGAGTAGCGTTAGCTTGACTGCGCAGCTAATGTTACCCGGTGGCAACTGTTCAGTGGGTGGCTAGCCCTGCTAAGTGTTACCGTTAGCTAAGGCACTGTCAAGGGAGACTGTTTTCAGGGGGGTGGTCTGTTAAAGTGTATTGTCTTTGCCGATTGTTTTCCTAACATTTTCTGATCCTTTTGGGGGAAAATATGTTTTGTTAGCTTCCCACCTGTAACCGAAATGAAATCCTTGCAAAGATTCTACCCTTCAGCTAGAGACCTTTGCTGCCTCACTCCTTATAGTTATAGCATCTAAATCCTAAAGCTAAGTTACAACTTAAACAGCTGTTTATTTCCTTGTCTGTATTGGTTTGGGGTTTTAGCTGTTGGCTCTAGAAGAAACCATCGAGCCGACCGACGTCTTAAGGCCTTGTCATGTATATTTTAACAGAACTAGATGTTTAGATTTTACTTTCCCTGAGGTGTCTTACATTTTCTTAAGTGCCGGAGACATCGTCTTATCACCAATCGCCGGGTTGTTGGTCGGGGAAATATGTAATTTTGTTTTGGTGGTGTGTTTTTTGTGACAGTTTTGTGTTATTGTTACGTTTGAACAAACGTTTCAGTGGATACAGCTCGCACTGGCAGGTTGTTTGGTGTATTGACAGCAATGCTTCAGGATTTCGGTCAACGCCTTACTTAATCTTTTGTATTCTCCACGTATATAACTTTTGCTTACATACCTTGTCGGAGATGGGCTTTTGTCTAAAGACTAAACCTGATAGACCAGTTGCTGCTACAATCCCAATACCAAACTTTCAGTGCATCATAAATCCATAATGTTATCAAAGTGTACTGAAACATTTACACAGCGGGGAACTGTTTGACAGGGTAACGATGTCAAGTTTTCCATCACATTATTATAGGTCTTGCAGCTTAGTTACCAAAAGCTTAACAAAAGCTGCAGTCACTGATTTGATCTAATTTAGTCTGGTATGAATTGCATTTGGCTGCTCGATTCATACAAACTAGTTAATCAGTTGACTTGCAAACTCAGTATGACCATAAAGTATTTATGCTAGGCTTGCAAAGGGAATTGATACCCAAAACAAACATGACCACAAAGGCAAATTTACCCGACGGTGTCCTTGTATGTCCTCTGTGTTGTGCCCAGTTAATTTGCAGGAGGGTTTTTTTTGTTGTTGTTTTGTGTTTTTTAAAGCAACAGAATTCAGAAAGGGATATTAACCTTGGATCTTGTCAGGCATCTGTGTTAACCCGATCAAGTTCATGGTGGTCTTTTGTAGCTCATTTCTTTTCACTGGCATGAACAGCTATTATATCTCCCAGTGGATGATTTATTAATTTAATATATGACTAATTTAGCAAGCGTCTGCATGATTGTTTTTGCCAGCTTTATTTTGTCTCGGCTACGGCCAGAAATACTATACACCCTTGTCTTACATAAGGTCTAAAGTAGGTCTGTGTGTATTTCTAACACTACCATTTGGTAATATTGTATTTCAGGGCTATTTTGTGCAATGTTATTAATAGTATTTTCTCTTATCCTGTCATATCAATTCTATAATTGTTATGGGCTGTTAACTAATTAGGCCCAGAGGACGGCATGCCTCGTGTGCCAAATTTAGACCTTATGTCCTAATAACTTCTCTAAAAATGAACCCAACTGTTATATATTCTTAAACTCACTCTTGTGACTGCTGGTGATGTTTTCTTTTAACTGATTTGACCTTGGGTTTCTTTTTGTAAACCTAGGTGAGTCGTTTTACAGCTTTTTAGAAGTTCTCATTCAGTTTAACTGAGTTTAAATACTGCATTTTCAAGTGTAAAGGTTTTGCAATAACCTGATTGCTGGAACTGAAATGACTAATTTGATTACTTTTGCCTGCAGGCCTACAGGTGTATCCCAGATGATGTAAGGCACCTCTGCCTGTAGAGACCAAGATGACTGAAGTCCAGGCCACAGTGGAGTTCTCTGTGGAGCTCCACAAGTTTTACAATGTGGACCTGTTCCAGAGAGGGTGAGTTTTGTCTGAGTGTTTGGGAAAAGTAATTCCATGTTTTCTTCCTGGCATGAGTCTAAGATGGATTTTATCCATGACATGGATTTCCCCAGAATATATTTATCTACTTTTACAATGTGCTATGCTAAATATTGTTCAACTGTGCTGGAATGTTTTTGAAGAAACCCGAACAAGCTTTGTCTTGCAGTTTGCATTAGAGAGGATCAGGAAGTGTTCTCTGAGTGTCCCAGCCAATGTAGGACACTTGGCAATGTTGTTCAGACCTTCAGGGCACTCACAAATGCTCTTGTACAGACAGTACAGAATATGCAAATCAGTACTTGACTATACTTTTTCAGATATGTAAATCTACCGCTTTGTTTTGATAATTGTTGTTATTACACCACAGTGATAATGGAGATAAAGACCATACTGTAAATATATTTAAACTGTAATTTTTACAGTTTGTAAAAAGTACTCGGTAAAGAAGTTGAGTAACTTTTGAAGTCATGCAGTGAAGTATACCATGTGAATACAAATGTGGAGGAGTTCCTCTTTTCTGACTCATTAAATTTGAATTTGCATCTTGATTATCATATTGCCGCTGGCGTGGTAAAATAGTTAAATGATCTACCGTTAATTGAAGCATGAGCATTGATGCTTTAGGATGCCTAAATATAGCATGCTGTGAATAACAATCAAAAATAACTTGAATAAACAAAAACAGATAAAGTTGTTTTTGCAAATGTGTTTAAATTTTGTAAAAGATAGCTGACTGTGGTACAGCAGAATAACATTTGATCTGGCACAGGTTGGCTACTTGGCTGTATTTGGTGATAATTTTAGAAACCAAATTAATTAGAGGTGGGAATCACCCCACAATATGATATTATTACAACTTTAACATTTTACAGTTATGCAAAGTCACAGTATACGTGATTATACTATGAGTATTTCAGTAACATATGTTACTTATTAATCTGGCACAAAATGTGGAGGGGAAAAGAATCAATAACCAGGCAGCCACTTTTTTGGGGGGCATTCAAGGGGATTGCTGTCCTATTATTACTCGTGTGACTGCGCCACTGCTTGCTCTGAATTAGGACGTAGCTTCGTCAAGCTTTGTGTCCAGTGTTGGAGGATTTTTTTTTTCCCAGTTTAAAGTTATGTCGGGATGGTGGTGCATTAGATGAGCCCTCTTATTCATAATATCCCCAAAGTATTTTAATGTATTTATTAAAATACCAATATTTGGTGTCTCTAGAAATTGGTGATTGTATATTTTTGGTTGAATATATTGTTTTAACTACAGCATACTATGTATGTGCCAGACTGGATCTAAGTAGTAATGTAAAGGCAGAGCTTGAGGTCATCATGTCAGATTTAAGAGATACATTTATCATTTTTATGGGCTGAGCTCACTTAGCAGCATAGTACATATTGCTCTAAATAAACCACTTACTGGCTTTTATTGTCTTCATTTGGAAGCTTCAGTCCAACTTTCCCCTTTGACTTGAGCTGTTACTTCCTGGTCCCTAATACAATTCCTCGTGGCTCTGGGCAGGATGGTGTCCAAAGTTTCCGTCATCCTGCCAGTTTGGAATAATACACCCCATGCAGACATTCTTTTCTTTTTGTACATGTCCAGCGCTGTGCAATGTTTAATGGAAGCATAAGGAAGGAAGAAAAGTGACTTGTGTTTTTTAAGCTGCAGTTTTGATCTTTAACATCTGGAAATTATTTTTTATAACAGCACTGTAATGATATGTCCCAGTGCTGAGATAAAACTCCTGCCCAAAGCTCCTGACTCATCAGTGCTTTAAGAGCCTAGGTTTACTACATGAGTGACTGCAAAAGAAAGTGCTCATTATTCATTTATTAGAGGTGAAGTGTCCTTTTACAAGTTGAAGCACTTGTAGCTAACCTGTGCAGTTTGTTCCCCTTTTACAGCGTGTCTAATAATGTTCACCAAGCACGTAGAGCTGTCTTTCACGGATGTCTTCATTTTAGCTCTTTACTACTAGTGGGCTTTTAAAGGTTTAAAAACCTGAATCGTTTTTGCTGAACTGAGCAGTCGTTGTTATATTTCCGGCCTGCTTATAGAATAAAATGTCTGGGTGTTCATCAGACGTTAATGAAGGTGGTCTCTGCCTGTGCAGCAAGGCTATCAAAACTTGTCGTGTGCAGGGGAGGTTGTCAAATGTCATCTTTATCAGGGAAAGAGGTAAAAGATTTCTATGTATTTACAGGTTCTACCAGCTGCGTGCCAGTCTTAAGGTGCCACCCCGCGTCCCACACAAGGTTGAGGCCAGTCTACTTCACCCAGGAGGTAAGTTCTTTAAAATGTGGTATGTAAATGATGAATGATAACATCATGCAGAATACTAAAGACAAAGTGTGATTGATTGGGAAGCAAAATGTGGTCTGTAATGTCTCTGTCATGAAAAGGCAATATTTTATTAATACATTTGCCTAATTTGATATAGTAACTAAAATATGTATTCAAAAGTTGCATTAATATTGGTAAACCCGAAGCAGTGACTGTTCTCAGATTTTTCCTAATTAAAGCCATTAAATAAGGCTTTGGTAGCCTGCAGTATGCATTAAGTAGTACATGGCTAATTTTCATATCAGAGGGCTCGATTTATACCTGTAACTGTATAGGTGATGTTGATTAACTTTTGCTAAAAAGTCAGGTAGACTTGGTGTATGTTATACCATTTTTATTCTCAGTGTTTATCTAAGGTTTTGTTTATCTGCCTTAGAAAATGTAACTGTTGTTTAATACAAAACATTTGTGTCAGACATATAGGGTCCTCGGTAGGGGATAGGTGTTTTGATTTCAGTTTTATCTTTATTTTGTAAAATTGTTGTTAGGACCAAATCTGCCACTGCAACTACAGACATAAGATATATCTTGTGACATAATTTACAATGTAGATTGTAGAGATACCATTACATGCATGGTGTTAGTGTTTCTAACGATAATAGAAACACCATTATCTTTAGAAATAGTAATGTTAGGGCAGGATAGGTTATAATTCTTTAATGATAATTTTTCATGGACCCGCAATTAATCATCATAGTTTTGTCTAGGCTCTGATCTGGCGTTTCCTGCATCAGTCCAAGATGACGTCATCTGCAGCAAAACGTTCCAGATCCTGTATAAAAATGAAGAGGTTGTTGTCAATGATGTCCTGCTCTTCAAAGTGATGATGCTGCTTGATGAAAAGAGGGTACGTTTAGAAAATAAATATGTTGTTTTTACTTATACAAGGCATTTATTTATTACAGTGTATTTGCCAATACGTCACATGAAGCAGAACCGGCTGTTGCACAGCTAAATATAGTCGGCGTTAAAGGTTTCTTGTTTTTCTGTATTGGATACTGTTGTGTCTGTGGTTTATGAAACTGAGAGCGAGTCCTCCATACAAACATCTACCATCTGGAGTTGCGCTTCCCTATTCTGTGTTTCAGGAAAGGGAAAAAAAAAGCAGCTTAAAATGTGGATGTTGAGTAAGATTTCTTTCTTCTTTTTTTCCCTCCCTGCAGAGAGGAAAATCAAAATAAATGTGCAACAAACATGCAAAGAGGTTGTAATAAAACATTTTTAACAAATTTTGTCAATTTTGTCTTGTTAATTTAATATGCATTTATATTAAAAAAAAATTGTCTTAACAGGCAAAAACATTTTTGTCAAATTAGGAATCATAGACTCATTGTCCTAACTATAAAGTAAAATCTAAAGAGTTAGTGTGGAACATGTTTTTGGTAGAAATGCTGGGTAATTCCTCCTTCAGACACAGGAGCACAATTTGGAAATCCAGATGCTGCCTTCAGCCAAAAGCAGTACAGTATGAGCATGATGCGTCTGCAGAATATCACAGAAATGGAGACAAAGAGATTTTTCTTTCTTACTCACCCAAAGCAGTGCAGCTGTCAGAATGAATGTCTTCTCTGAAATTGCTTCTAACTTATTTGTGCCACTTTGCTTTTCCAGTGAATAAACAGATATGTGGAGTTTAGTGCATTCTGTTAGAACAGCAGAAACTGTTTTGACACCTGGTGTGCTCTTGGGGCATAGGTCAAACAAACAAACGGTTTCAAAATGTATTAGACTTATTAGAGTTGATACCATCAAATTACAAAAAAACATCTTGGTAGCTTCAAATCAGCCCGGCACATGTTGCTTTTTGCACGCAGGCTTTGAAGTTCACTATTTAACCACCAATTACTGTTTTTCATTCTCTTCAGGTAGAAGAGTCCCTCAATGATATGGATTTCCAGCTCTTCTTGGATTTATATTTCACAGATGGTGATTACACGTAGGTGTTGAAATATTTCGTGTGCATTATACAGTGTTTTATAATTTTGACATTTGCATCTCTTATGCAAATAAGGCACTTCTAAGGTTCTTTATTATATAATTTATGCAGGCCAGATGATCCAAACTCTCTACAGAATATCAGTGGTCGCACACTTCGTTTGCACTTTAGCCTTCAGCGAGGCATCCACCAACACATCAATGTCATGTTTGACTACTTCCACCTGTCTGTCATCTCGGTAGCCATCCATGCCTCCCTTGTGGCACTACATCAGCCCCTTATCAGGTCAGACAAGGGGTGATTTACCTTACTGAAAATTCAAGCACAGCTCTTGAAGCTCTTACATGATTTTATGATGTCATTTGGCTTTGCTGTATGCAGCAAACTTCAACATAATGCCTTTTTAAAATTGTTTTTAAACATGCCACAAGATTGTCTGTTTGAAGCAGTTAAGATAACTTATGACTTTGGGTTAGAATTAAATATAAAGTAGTCAAAAGCTTACTAAAATCTTGTGGTGTCTGCATGAGTTTGACTTCAGCGTCTCTTTTCCTAGTTTACCTCGACCCGTCAAATCTACATGGCTTAACCGCAATGCTCCAGCGCAGAGCAAAGACTCAGTCATCCCACCTCTGGAGAATGTCGTGTTTGGCAGCACTTATGTCAAGCAAGTATCGCCAGATGTAAGTGGTCTTGTCTTATAGCAAACCAAATGTATCTGGAAATATTTGCTTTATTTGTAGATGATTGTGCACCTCAGAGTTGATCTAAAAGATGCCTTTTTTTGTATTGTGTTGTTCCACAAATAGTACAAAGACTGCATTAAGTGAAGTAAAAAATGACTGCAATCTAGTACTCAGTGTGCAATATGTTGTGGAACCCTAGTTATATTCTTATAAGGAAGAAAATGTAGACTTTGATTATTATGTTGACATAGTGGTGAATTTCACAGCTCTACACATCAGTCTACACTTGCAGTTCCCCTCATCACTCCACTAATATGCAGCATGGGGATAACCCATCGACACATTTGACAACAAGGTGTACAGCAGCCACTGTAAAGTAACTATTATAAGGAAAACAAATGCCTGGAAGTAACTCAGAATAATCTGTTATGATTCATAGTGCTCTGTGGAGGTACTGTAACACCAGAGTAATGAGGCATTTTTAAATCATTTTCTTTCTAGAATAATTCTTTGAGGATGTTATACATCAGTCAAATGCTCTACCAACCCTAAAAACAGGTGCCTCTAAATCCTCTTCATGGGCACTTTTTTGAGTAGTAAAACTTGAAATAGAGGCAACAAATGTATATTTTTCCCCCCTATGTCCAAGAGTTTCTGTTTTGGCAGTGGCTAATGAGTGACTTATCTACAATGTTAAGGTAATAATAATGTTCACAGAGTTGTTGTTGTTGTTGTTTTTTTTTAATAGCATTTTCTTTCCCATTTTTGTTCCTCAGGGCAGGACATTCTTGGTATCTGACCAGTGTCTGCAGCATGCCTTCAGTCTGCACCATAACCTTTGCTCCAATCTCCTAATAGCCTACCAGGGCCTCTTTGGCTACTTCACCTCCATTACTAAGGACCTGCCCTCCTCTCATCGTATGGAATTAGGTATGCAGCGTTGTGCATTAATATCAGCATCAACAGTGTTGTTACTGCAAGCTGTAAAGCAATGCATTATCCCTAAATACAAGACTTAATTAAATAAGAATTTATATTTATTTTTGCACTCTTTTTAAACTTATAGCCTCTGAGGAAAAAAAACATTTTCTCAGAGTTACGCACAATTAAATATAATACTTATAGCTTCTTAATCATTGTTTTTGCAATCAGTGGACTGTCATTGTTTTTGTTTTTCTTTTGTGTTTGCTGTGTCCAAGTTTATTGTGAGGCCATATCATTTCACTTGATCCCTACACATTATCACATTAAGGCCTTTAAACTGACTGCACAAGCAGCTTACTGAGTTGTTTTAGAGATCTAATCAGGTGATCTTAGTTCATTATACTTACAACACTTGCTTCCAGTAGGGAAGTCTGGTAACCAGTAGATTAAAGCCAGACACAACTCACTGTTGTAATTATGGCTTGGGAAACCCAATCCACACAACTGGCAGATAGTAACCCATCCTAGGGGAAAAAATAATGAAAAAGGTTAAACATGACTATATGTGCAATTTTACTAGCCAAGCCCAGCATGCAAGTCCTTTATGAGCGAGTACTCAGAAGACCCTATCCCCGAAGTCAAAGGCACGTCTACATAGGTATGTCCCAAAGTACTGTACCTCAACTCCGCTTGCTTTTTTCCCGCTTTTTTTTTTTCTTTTCACTTCACTTTCCTCCTTGTTGAAAGCACCATGGCCTCTGTATAACCCACTCTTTAGAAGCAAAATAAGCTACTGTCACCTTTTTAATTTCTGTATACTCATCCTTTCTTTCCACCTTAATAACCAGGCTTTGGACGAAGAGTTTCATAACACATTTAAAAATACTTTCTTATACTTTTCTCTGATAAAACTTTCTTAATGTGGTCGGATTACAAGGTCAGAAGATTTCTGTATGATTAAATAACTTGTTGAATTTGCTTCCTCAGAACAACTTGACTTAGAGGCCCGTCTGACTGAGTTATGTGAACAAGTCAAGGTAAGGCCTGTTCATTTCTGTTGTGTGTGTGGGGTATTTTGTTTTTTTTTTGGGGGGGGGGGGGTTGCATAGAAAGCTTTATTTGCTGTAGGATGGGAATCTTTTATTATACCAAATGGCTCAAGGTGTGTCAGCAAATTATTAAGATACCATTGCGTCTGTGGCATTTGTGAGCAGGCATTGTGTTGCTTCTGAGTTGATTGAATAGCATTTGAAACTGAAAGTATTTCATATTTATGTAGATCAGATAACCAGTCTTTTGCAGTTTGCTCCCTCAAATCCGGCCCAGATAGTTGTGCCCTCTCTGCATTAAAAGTAATAGAGCATGTTTTGTACATTTTGTGAGCTTTTTGAGTATATTGTGATTGTACATTTTGAAACTTGCTTTTAGTTTATTGCTAACTTGAGCCCCCTGATGGTTGACTTGTATGTTTGTACTTATAGCAAAAAGCAGAGTCACCTGATGAGCTGGCAGAACTAGTTAATATGAACCTGGCTCAACTCTGCTCTCTGCTCATGGCTCTCTGGGGACAATTCCTAGAGGTTGTGTCCCTGCAGGAGCATGTTGCAGCCATACTAGCTGTGGAGCATCATACACTAAGAGTGAGTTCAACTTTTTAAACCTACTAAACATTTTGCTAGATATCTGCTAGTGGTGATAATCTTTACAGTTTTGATCCAGAACTATTCTCTTACCTCCACAGTATAGACTGAATTCTTATTTTATACTGTTATTACAGGTCAGGCGGTTTGCTGAGGCTTTCTTTTGTCTTGAACATCCAAGACAATCCGCACTGGCATATCAGGAGTTACAGTAAGTCAAGTTGGCATGCGTGCCTTGATTGTGAAATGTAGCATTCCTTTTATCAGGCCTGGACCAGTACTTACTTGCCTGACATACTATAACTTTTCTCTATTTGAGTTGTTGTCTGCTTTTTTTTTTTTTTTTCTTTTTCTTTCTGCTCCCTCCTTCAGTGCTCACAGTCACCAACAGATGACTAATGCGGTCAAAAGCTCCAGCTACTTCTTGTCTTTGCCTCCACTTCCAGTGGAATGTGCTGACCTGGATGGTGATGTTAGCTCACTACCAATCATCTTTGAGGATAGATACCTGGACTCTATCACTGAAGGTCAGTAAAATTGTTTTGTTGTTTAGTCATTATTTTGTTTAATTAGGTATGTTTCTGATTTTTAAATATATTTATATTTTTGTTTTGTGTCCTTTTGGGGCTTTTTTTTTGTTGTTTTTCGGTTTAACTTGGTTGAATCTTGAAGATCGGGATGGACCCTGGCTGGGCATGCACAATACAAGGACTGGCTCAGCTTCTGCTAAAACAGACAAGCCTAATGCAAAGGACCTCAGTGCAGCAGCCAGCCCAATACCTGAGTCACGATGTGCCCCTGTGGATAACCCCTGGCCTGACAACTGTGATCCACCACCTAAGTCCAAAGGCAAGTCAGTCAAACTGAAGAAAAATTCAAAGGCTGAAAACTCTAAGAAGCTGATTAGACAAGGCTCTAAAGACTCTGTGGTTTTGGTGGGCTATAAGAACCTCAAAGCTCCCTATAGTGCCAGCAGCTCAAAGTACAAAGAAGGGGAAGTTGCCCTTAACCAAGCTGAGGAACAAGGTACTTTACTGGGGGACACAACTAGTCATTTAAGGACTAATGCCAGTTCTGTTTTCGACTCTGTTGTCACATCAGTACATTCTGGAAACCGTGCTGATGATGCTGTTGTGGACAATAATGTAAGTAATGCTGCTTGTCAGAAAGGTATTTTTACAAATCCTACAATCTTGGACACTCAGAGTAATCCCCAGGCGGGTACTGGGGCTGTTGCTACATGTAACCAACCGATTCCAAAAGACAAACAAGACCACAGTGGCCAAAAGATGCCACAATGGTCTGCTGGACTAAAACAAAATGAGGTGGAAGGAAGTAACAAGGACCCATACCAACATGATAAAGTAATGGCTCTACCATGTCAGGCTGAAGGAAGAGTCAACAGTAATATTCCTGAGA
Source organism: Pundamilia nyererei (assembly GCF_000239375.1). Taxonomy (NCBI): domain Eukaryota; kingdom Metazoa; phylum Chordata; class Actinopteri; order Cichliformes; family Cichlidae; genus Pundamilia; species Pundamilia nyererei. The sequence goes on along the minus strand of NW_005187474.1, from coordinate 1,689,683 downwards.
TTACCCAGACAGACCTCTGTTACTCACAACAGTCTTTTGTGGAATCTGTATTTGAAAGGCCAAGTAAAGAGACAGCGCAGCGCAGCCAGTCCTGTGTAGTCTCAGTACAGGTAAAGAGTGATTGTATCCGACTAACAGACGGAGGAGCCCCCAGTGCTTCATCTCGCCTCTCAGACTCAGGCATTGAAAGTGAGCCCAGCTCCTTTGCCACTCAGCTTGTTCTAGGACAAAACACCTGTGCTGGCGTATGTGTTGGGGAATCAGGTGTTGCTGTGGCCCCACAGCCTGAGAGGGCCCTCCAGAGTTCTGCACCACGACCTGTTCAGCATAGCACAGTGCAGAAGCCTGGAGGGGCTGGAGAAATTCTGTACCCAGAAAGCATCAGCGCTGTCAGTGGAGTCCAGTCATCTCTCACTTCCATCAACTCCTTGCCTTCAGATGATGAAGGTGAAGGCTCCTCTAGGGCCTCCAGTGGAGCTGAAGTCCGTGGCAGGAAATCGAGCATCTTGGTGCAGGAGCAGAGTTTAGTCTTTTCTGGAGATATCAGCGGACGGCCTGATGCTGCCTGCAAACCTGACACTGTTACAGGGGATTCCCAACTTGGAAAGCCTTCTTTGGATTTGGAAACAGACCCCAAATTAATATGTATTTCTGACTTGGGACTACAGGAAGCAGCCAGCTCTGGATATAAGGAGTCCCGTAGTGAACCTCATACAGCCTGCCCTTCCAGTAACTCTGCCACCACCAGTAGCACTGACCTGGTAAAACGTGGAATGGTTGAGAACTACTTCGGCTCATGCTCTAGCACAGATGTGTCTGAGATCAGCCCTATAGAAACATCTGCTATCACACTGGGAATTCAGGCAGGACCACAGGTTGAGGAGGATGAGGATGAGACGGAGCATGAGATGATAGAGAATGGTTACTATGAGGAAGGTGACGGCTACGCTTTTGTGAATGGTGTTGCTGATGATGAGCAGGTTGGGGATGCAGCTGCTCAAGAGACAAATCTTTCATTTGAACAACTTGGCATTGGCTACCTCCATGAAACAAAAGATTTATCAAAAGCTCCGATCTGCTCAAACATAACCGCCAGCAGTGTTGGATATAGCTTCGGAAGACCTCCTTATTCAGCCACTTCCCTTTCTTCAAGCTTGCAGTGGTATGAGTGCGCACCCACACCACAGATGAAAGCGTGAGTCATCTTTTTTTCTTTTTTCTTTTTAAAATATCACTTAATGTCTTCATGCACACACTTGTCAAATTTCACACGTTACAGATAAATATTCATCCACCTGTGGCTTTTGGGGTTTTTTTGTGCAGGTTTATTAAGGCCAAGGAAGAAATGAAGCAGCTAAAGCTTCCTGGGTTCTTGTACAGCGAGGTGCCTGAGCTGGCATCCACTGTGCCCTATTTCAGCATGGAGGAAGATGAAAGCTGTGAAGAAGGCATCCATCTCATAGTCTGTGTCCATGGCCTGGATGGTAAGAAAAAGTTCTGAGAGTTGCTTTTGAAATCAGTTTGCTTTTTTATTAAAAAATTAATGGATAGCTATTCCCTGTACAGGACCACAACCATATGCTGCAATCTGAAAATTATTCTTTAAAATCTGTCAGAGGTCTCATGGACTCAAGTGCTTTCATTGAATGTACCTTGTGTTTCGTTTATTGTGTAAATTTGTTTGTGTATGTACTTTATATATGTATATATGTAAAACTTTAATAAACATAATGTTTCAAAAAAAAAATAAATTAATGGATGCATTTTGTTCCCTTTATTGCTGCAGGTAACAGTGCAGACCTCAGACTTGTGAAGACCTACCTGGAGCTTGGACTGCCTGGTGCTCGTATAGACTTTCTAATGTCGGAGAGGAATCAGGTATAGATATGAAAATAAACCTGGAAAATGTTTTTTTGGGGGTTTTTGCGTTGTTTATTTAATACTATTTTTATCTGCAGAATGACACCTTTGCTGACTTTGAGTCAATGACGGACCGACTGCTGGATGAAATAGTCCAGTACATTCAGATATACAACCTTACAGTGTCAAAGATAAGGTAATGCATTCTGTTAATCCAAATCTAATATCATAACATAATTATTAAGAAATTGCTTGTATTTTATTGAACTTAGATTTAAGTTGGTGATTCAGTTAACTGATTTCCAAAAGCATGTCTAATGCTGTTAAAGTATGTCAGTGAAAGTGTTCCATTTTAATGTTGTTTGCTGTCTTTACATTTTTATTTTTTTATTTTTTATCGATGTATCCTTTGCAGCTTTGTCGGTCATTCGCTGGGAAACCTCATAGTCCGCTCAGTGCTGACCAGACCCAGGTTTAAATGTTACCTGAACAAGCTACACACTTTTCTTTCCCTTTCCGGGCCTCACCTGGGGACACTATACAACAGTTCTGCTCTGGTGAATACAGGTGAACGTCAGAAGAGTTGACTGTATTTTCAGAGATTCCATATTTTAGTCAGCTGATGTTTTCTGTTTATTTATTTTTTTGTGTGTGTTTTGTCTCTTTTGTCATAGTGATGGATCCTGTTAAATAACTAATATAACTTCGTTTTTAGGCCTTTGGTTCATGCAGAAGTGGAAAAAGTCTGGGTCACTTTTGCAGCTGACATGTCGTGATCACTCTGATCCTCGCCAAACTTTCCTCTATAAGCTCAGCAAGAAATCTGGTAAGCTTTTTTTTTTCTTTTTTTTCTTTAAATTAATTTTTAATTTAATTAATTTAATTTTTTTTTAATTAAACCAGATGTGTTTTCGCTTGTATATTTGGAAGATCAGATGTGTATATATATATATATATAAACCTTATACTCATACACCTTTCTAGGTTTGCAGTTTTTCAAGAATGTGGTGCTAGTGGGGTCACTGCAGGATCGCTATGTTCCCTATCATTCTGCTCGAATAGAAATGTGCAAAACTGCATTAAAGGACAAACAAACAGGTGGGTTGAAACAAGATCCTTGCTATGTGACTTGCAAGTTCAAGATGTCTGGTAAATGCAGAAGAAAAGTAAGAAAGCCTGAAAAGCTGAGACTTAAAGGCTCAGACAATTACACTGCACACTTATTGTTCAACCATGTAGTGTAGTTTCCCTCGAATGTGTGACCTTCAGTTCCGGTTGTGTGTTTAGACAGTGACTAAACTATTTTTGGCCTTTTTTCTTTTTTTTTTTTTCTCAAATGATTTCTCCTTTCTTCCTCATTTTCAGAATTTTTTACATCCTTTTTCCTTTTATGTCTTTTTTGTACATAAAGAAATAAAGAATAAATTATGATTTCTAATTGATGTTGGCAAACTAATGCTAATCTATACACTGCTCAAAAATTAAAGGACCACTCTAATCAGAGCATCAAGTCACTTAAACGTCTGTGGCATTGATATTGATCTGGTCAGCTAACTAGCGGGGGGG
>NW_005187474.1:1647610-1686096 GCF_000239375.1 Pundamilia nyererei | reverse complement strand
TTTTTTTTTTGCATTTGGTTAGGGTCAGTGTCACTACTGGTAGCATGAGGATACAGATGTTAGTCCAAATCCTCATATAAGGTACATCAATATGTGCCATTGCCGGAAGGTTTGCTGTCTCTTCCAACACAGTCTCGAGAGCATAGAGGAGATTCCAGGAAATGGCTACTCTTGGAGAGCTGGACAAGGTCTTATAAGGTCCTTAATCCATCAGCAGGATTTGTATCTGTTTCTTTGTGCAAAGAGGAACTGGATGAACACTGGCAGAGCCCTACAAAATACCTAAAGCAGGCCACTGGGATGAATGTCCGATGCTGCGTGGTTGCACCTTAGACTGTCCAAGAGCTCAGGGATGCACCGGTCCAGTTTTAGAAGAGGATCCCCCAGGACATCATCTGTCATCTTAATAGGAGCACGACTCGACATTGCCAGACATGAATAACAACCTAATTGGGAAATACAAACTACTTGAGTACCATTTTTGAGTTGCTCTAATTAAATTCTGGCAAATAGACTAGTCTGCTGCATTGTTTTGTTTTGTTTTGTTTGTTTGTTTTAGTTTAAGTTCCAGGGGGTCCATGAACTCAACCCAGATTTCATTTACATCGAATAATGTGACATCCTTTCACAATACCTGGTCCATATCAGTATAGATATCAGAAAGATTTTTTTCCCCATTGTGATCTGAAAAGTTCCGGGTTTGTTTGGTTTTTTTGGGGTTTTTTTGTTGTTGTTTTTTTTTTCCTGGGTTTTTTTTTTTTTAGCAGTGTATGATTCTACACTATGATTCTCCTGTCTTTTTAAAAGTAAATGACTATAACCAACCTCTTTGGTCTTGCTTACACCAGGTCCTGTGTACGCTGAGATGATTGAAAACTTGCTGCTGCCAGTGCTTCAGAACAAAGACTGCAATCTAGTGCGATATGATGTCATTCACGCCCTGCCCAACACAGCCAACTCCCTTATCGGCCGGGCTGCTCACATCGCCGTCCTCGACTCTGAGATCTTCCTGGAGAAGTTCTTCCTTGTTGCAGGCCTCAAGTTCTTTCAGTAGAACTGCGACAGATTCAGACATTTGGCTGGACAAGAGGAATGTGGAGCGTATACCTCAACGCAGCTAAATTTTATTCTGATTATAGTATCTGGATTATCTCTTTGTTTTTAAATGCATATAACTTTTTTTTAATTATCATTCATATAAGGAAAATTGTGGTTTCTGTCTGATGATGTTGGAATCAGTGGTTATGGATCTTGTTATTTTTATTTTTCTACTACTTCCTTTTTTCTTTTTTTCTTTTTTCTTTGGAGGGGTGGTTAAATTATTTCCCCTCCTCATATGCTATATTTTCAGTGTTATTTATGTGCTTTGTTTTTACTTAAAACATTATTTTACTCCAAGTTATTCAGTTAATTTTAGATGCTGAACTGGAAATGTAGCTGCTACAAAAAAGAAATGGCTGTTTTGGTGAGCTGACCCAAGTCAATTCTGCACGTACTGTCCTCACCATTGCAAATGATTTTTTTTCCACCAAATTTAAGAGACACTGCATTGATTTGCACCACAACTACATTTTACAAGCTTTTGTACTGAAAATGGTCATTTGTACAAGTTACTTTTTTTATCAACAATTTTCCATCATTTTTAATGGCAAAGATTGCATTTGAAATAGGATTGTTTCTCAGCCTTGGCTTTGGTTGAAATCTTTATGCTGTCTCTAACAGTTACAGCATTCTGCACATTTGCCCAGCCTGGCGTTGGGAGCGTAAAGCTTTGCCGACAACATGACATTTGATTACGGGGTTTTAAGCAATGATCATGATTCAGGAAAAGCACGTGTTGGTAATATGAACCTTTTATCGAAAGCACTTGGTTAATCATTTGGTGATTATTTATGTTTAAACTGGAAATGTTGGTTGAAACTGAGAAATGTTTCTTGGACAGTTGTTTGTATATCATCATAATGTAACATTAAATATGCATACTATGAAGTATGTATAAGACTTGTCTTTTTTTCTGGAGTTCATTTCAGGAATTGGGAGCGTTGTCACTCCTAAGCATTTGGTGCATGTAGGCAAAATCTCTGAAATGTCAATCAGTAAGTAATACATCCTTATCTGCTAAATTTGATTAAGAGTAGGGTTGTGTAGCATATTATTTTAATTTTAACCTTTATGTGCAACTTGTTCTTTTTCGATTGTGTTCATTGATCGTATTCAATGCAGTGCCAGCAATTAGCCTGCAGATGGCGGTGTCGTCGCAGTTTGACGTGTCTATAGAGGTTCTTGTGTAGTGTTTTGATCCACAGGTTGTGTACCTTGATCTGAAACTTACAAGTGACAATATTAATGCCTCCTGTTCTTAAGACGTGAGAGCAGGGTTTTTGCACTATCCCAGAAGGTTTAGGCGTGTTGTGAATTTTTGCTAATGGAGTTCAATTGTTATTTTTGTTATTATCAAGTTGTTATTCCTAGAGTAGTTTTATTCTACAAAAATGAAAGTCTCAGACAAAATGTATCATATCCGTTATAAGTGGTGTTAAGTAGATTTTAATCATTTAAACAAAATTTAATTTCAGTCCGCAGTTTCCTGAACCGTAAAATCAGCTATTCAGTCTGATTAAATAGGGCCCCATTTAAAAACCCTGGGTATACTCAACGCGGCTCACTAACCGGGATGGTGCACATTCACGTCACGTGATTTCTGGGCGCACCTAATGCTCAACATATTAATTTCGCAGGAAACAGTGGAAGTACACGTCAGAAACGAAAGGTATTTGAACCGTTTTAACACCTTGGCTTGCACAAAGTTTTATATACAGGTCGTGCAGCTCCTGTTTTCAAAGACGGTGCTTGGGACCTCTAATTAGCACGTCTTACTACACTAACATAAAATGAGGGGAGTCTGCCCCGTCTAGTCAACAGTATCCAACTGCAACCCGCTGTAGGAATGTTATAGATTCATATGGGTATAGAAACTTGTTTATCTAGAAAATATAAATGTGACAAGATTTCGCATATTCATCAAATATGAAGTTAAAGTTTTACAAACATTTCGATTACAACTGTGCACCCCCACAACTATCCAAAATGGTTTGGCTCAAACGTTCCAGGCTTGGGATGGTTTTGCAAAGCCCTCAAGAAGCTACAACACGCAATGGGTAGGGAGGTGAACGGCAGTTTGGGCTTCTTGTGTCGGTCATGTTTTTAAGTGGGTTACAGAAGAAATGTGTTTTGAGAAGCCGTGCGACTGAAAGTTGAACTCTATCATCTCTTATACTGTGATTGTAAGTAATTTAGCGCTTTTACCTAAGTAGCTAAAAGAAAAGCCAGACTTATTTGTGATGCACTTGTTGCGCGTTAAAACTCTATCGGGCCGAAAGCACGTTTTCTCTGAGGGGAAAAATAGACGTAAATGGTATAAATTGTTTGTTGTCAGCTACTTTTGCCTTGTACTGATTTGTAGCTAACTCATAAATATGTGTAATCATCTCAAGGTTTATATTTAAACGACTGCTAGCTACTTTAAGTTGCCTGGAGAGCGTTGAGGATCCTTCTGATGCAACTTTTAATGCCATTATCAGCGAGCAGTTGGTGAACTTTGTTATGCTTTTTATGGGGAAACGAGAACTTTTTCAGTCATAAGAAATATATACTAGTCCCACCAAACTCCTACTCATAAAGTGGGATGCGTGTAAAGGGGGTCCTCACCCCACTGCGTTGTGGTTTTAGCGGGCAGTGAAAGAAAGCTTGCTTACTGCACAGGGGATGTTGTTTTTCCACCAGCCAGCAGTATACGCAGGGATTATAACAATCTTGGAGGGGAATTAAAGCATACAGATGGTTGCTCACATGGGATGCCAGGTTCCGCATTGGTCAGCAACATGGGGGATGTCTGAAGACTTCAAGTGGCACCGTTTGGGGTTGATGGGAAATGTGTTTTGTTGACAGGATGCAGTGTAGGTTATGTAGATAAAATAGGTCACATTTGTATGGTTTAACTTGATTTTGGTAGTTGCTCACCTGTTTCTTATTTCAACCATATGTTTATGAAATATGAAGACTCCAAATGATTTATGTGTATGTGCTGTTGAAAATGCACTTTGAGCACGGAGCCAGTGCTCAAATAAACAGCAAGAACATTCAGATTAGCGTAATTTCTGTTAGAGCGATTGCGTCACATGTCTCTTATAAATTCATACGTGAAGCAATGATCTGCAGCCTCTGCTTCCATTGTCTTAAACAAAAAAGCAAGCTGTAATGTTGAACTGTGTTTTCCTATTGCTTAAGGCTGCTTAATTATCTTGCATCTGTTTCACTTATAGTCTGTTACATAAATGGCAGCAGCATTGTACTGCTTGCAGTGGTATAGCTCATTTGGCTGATCAGATTTGGTGTGTTTACTGTGAATTAGCTCCAAGCCAAGACTCCCAGAAGGCATAATATTTTTTTTTAAAGTAACACATGTTTGCATGCATGATAATGTACATGCGTCTGAGGTTTTTGTACTTGTTTTCCACGCTACATTTTCAGTGTAAACGTAGAATTTCATTTGACTTTGTCAATAGTAAGTCAGATGTCGGAGCTACTGGTATTTCAGGTTTATTTTGTCTGTTGCGCTGACACCCAGGTGTCAGTGGGGCTGTGTTTGAACATGCCTATAAATCATATGTGGTACAACAAATGTTTTAAGCCAAGAGTTCCCACAACTTGTTTTGTACACTGACAACACCTTTTTCTTTTTTTCATAAATTGTTTTGTTTGTCTCTCTCTCGTCATTTAACACAGATAAACACTATTGCATCAAGTGCTTTTGAATGTACAATCTTCCACACCTCAAAAAAGGAGGGTGTAAAAGACAGAAGTATGACATAAGAAACCATTTTTTCTGAAGATAATTTGCACAAGATCCCCCCCCTCCTCCTCCTTCAGTGATGCATATATCTACTTTTTTTTTTTTCTTTCTTGTTAAACTGGTTATCGTTCAGAGGATTTAAGGGAATCTGAGTGGGCGTACGGCAGTAATTAACCTGATTAATTGATTCTTAGACGTTAATCAGATGAGCCTCGTACCAGTTGGGGCTTAGGGTCAGCGTAGAGGGGCATGTTTCAGGTTGATAGTCCAGTGCCCTACACTGTGACTATTTGTAGCGTTTGATAAGGCACAATGAGCAATATTCTAATTCATTTTTAGCACGTTTTGTTGGAATGGAACAAATGCAAGAGGATTATCTGGTTGCTTTCAGTTAATGACTGGTAATTAGAATGAGCTGTTACTATGAGATCATCGAAAAATGAGTGGATCAGCAAGTTCAGTCATACACGATTGTCACGTTTGTGGAACATTTCCATGAAGATGATTTTTAAGACAATGTAACTCATTCTCTCGCTCTCTCTCGCTCTCTCTCGCTCTCTCTCGCTCTCTCTCTCGTCTTACTCTTTTGTTATCTATCTTTTTTTAGATGCAATATGGATGAACTGTCCTGGAAGAGATAAAAGTGAAGAGTGAAGATACCCAAAGACTTGAGTGTTAAAGACAGAGCATATCGCGAACTTGCACAAGAGATCATGTCCACATCACTAAAGCAGGAGAGAACTATTTGTGTTCTGCTCCCCAACAAAGAACAGCTGGACATCACTGTCGGGGTGAGTGTTTAATATCTTTTTTCTTTTTTTTTTTTTTGGGATGTGCTCTTAAGAGGATCTGCTCAGTAAGAGGACTTTACAGATGGCCCCGGTTAGATAAAGATTTGTATTTTGTGAAACCTGCAGACTTTCTTTTTCTTTGCTCTACTCTAGCTGAAGTCCACAGGCCAGGATGTTCTGAATCATGTGGCAGAGCTTCTTGGAATCAAAGAGCTTCACTTTTTTGGCCTGACAGTAGTTAAAGGTAAATTAAATCCCCACTGGACCCCTTACGCCTGCGAACCTGACAGGACTCTTCACGCTAGATCACACAGTAGTTATAGAAGATGCATATAAGGTTTTAAAGAGGGTAATGTTTAGGTTACAGTAATGTTTTACAATAGTGTTACTCTTTTTGCTTCTTCACGTAATGTTGGGGAAACACTTCTACCAGGAAGCCATTTCACTGAAATTTAAAAAAAAAAAAAATAATAATAATTTTGCCCTCCCAGTCTGCATAATTGAATGGTGTAATCCACTTTAGCTGCTGAACAAAGTTCTAAACTTTCTGTTTTCCAGCGTTTCTGTTGTACGAATAGATTGAAATGCTTTGGTAAGCTTGTGTGGCTCACCACTTGAACAAGCAGCCTTTTGTTTTTGTGGTGTTGGGTCAGCGATCACTTAGTCCTGGATTCCTGCAATATTAACTTCATTAAGCCTGGAATGCACAATTGCATTCCTCCGCTTCACTGCGGAGGGATGGATTGATGATGGGAAGAGGAGGGTAGGAATGGAGGAATAAAAGGTAGGGGGAGACTATTACTCAATTCTTACTCAAAGGCCTAAACAAAGGGTAAAAAGGAGAGAGAGTGAGTCAGAGTGGGAATGAGATGAGTGGTTTAAGGAAAAAATTGTGAAATGGCATGATTTGGCTACACAAGGGTGAACTGAAGAGATAAGTTGGGTCAAATTGAAAATGCCTGTGGTATGACTCATAGAACCACACGGAGATTAATACGACATCTTTGTGCTTGGAAAAGGGTTGCAACAGGTTTTTGGCCCAATGATGAATTGGTGATTAACACAGCCTTATATTCAGGGAGCTTGCAGGATAGACCCAAAGCGGTGTATATAGATATAATCTGTTTGAAGGCATCTACCTGTCTCTTCAAGTGTCTGCACAATCTTAAAAGAATCCCACAGCTCTTACCAGCAGTGGTTGGTCTGTGCTGCTTTGCTGATGCTGGAGTTGGAAAATGGATACATTAATGTTGGCATTGTTGTTTTTTTTCTTGTAGCCCCATTGAAAAGTAGAAGAACAAAAGCCTTTTCCTCACACCCTAATGAATCCCATTGTTGAGTAAATTTTACGCTTGGCTACATTACTGTTTTGTTTGGTTACTAACTGTCTCCTTGTTTCCCGATTGTCTTTTTTTCCATACCAGACAATGAGCACATATTTTTAGACCTGGAGGAGAAGCTCAATAAGTACTTTTCTAAGGAATGGAACCAAGATTTAGGAAAGGTATTGTAGTTTATGGCATTGATGCACTCTCTACACCATTTAATTGGGCGTTTAAAAGCCTGTATGGTACAGCTTTTTATTTGAAGTGAAGTCAGCAAAACACAACTCTACTGCAACATATTTCTTTTTACAGGGATTGCAAAAGAGATCATTGCCTCTGATTCTGTGCCTTAAAGTGCAGTACTACATAGAGAATGGTAGACTTTTTTGGTAAGTCTTCCTGTTTACATTCTACATGCATCTTTTTAATTCTTGGATGCTTCTGTTTTGCTTTATTTCTCCCCATTAAACATTGTCCTACTTTCTCTCAACTTTGCCTTTCCCTTTTGTTTTTGGGTGCCTGTGTTTTTTTTTTTTTGTTTTTTTTTTCCCCAGTGAGCGAAAGGCACGGCATCTTTACTACTCTGACTTGCGGGAGCGAGTGCTACGCTCTGAATGTCGTCAGCAGGAGGAGGTCTACTTCCAGCTGGCGGGTTACGCCCTGCAGGCTGACCTTGGCGACCACCCAGTGCTGGAGGAAGGCGTAAAGCTTTCCCGTTATTTTGAACCCAAGGAGTACTTTCCCCCATGGGTAGGTATCACCACATAGCAGAAATATGAGGAAATGTTTTTTACCTTTTCATCTCTCTGAGGCCAATGTTTCTTTCTTTTCCCCCTTTTTCAGATTATAGCTAAACGTGGAGTGAAATATCTCCACTGCCATGGGCCAAAGGTACACCAGGAGCTGTGGGGCATGTCTACTCGTGATGCAATGTTCCACTTCATCAAAGAGGCATGCCAATTGGAGGATGTACCTGTCACGTTTTACAGATTGCAAAAGGTTATGAGTCAATCTAATCATCTCACTTTCATATGCAAAGCTCATTTTGAATCTATTCCACATACATGTATTCCCTCTGACCCAAATACCCCAACTAATGCAACACCAGCACATTTTGTTTCGCTTCATTTGATTTCTGGACAAACAGCTATAGTGCACTTATATAACCATATATACCAGTTCCTGTCCTCCCTATATATAAAGCACTCATCCACTGAGTGAAACTTTGAATCCTGGCCCATCCATTACGTAATCTGCTATTGCTTCCAATTTGTTGCTAATAACAACTCATATTTTCTAGCCAACTATGAGCAGGGCGTAACAGTGAAATAGCTGTGTTATCTGGGACACACTGCCTCTCTGACAGCTCATCATTTGTTTTTTCAGGATAAGAGGGAGGAGAGGGGAACGGCATTGCTTGGTCTGACCCTGCGAGGAATGCAAGTTTATCAGGTGCGTGCATGTGTGAGCGTATTATTAGTGCACAGTATGTAAGCGAAAAGTCATTTTAATTCGCTCAGGGAATCGCTCTTTTGTATCTGTAGTCTTATAAAACCTCTGACTAGATGTGTGAGGAATGTGGGGGGGATTGCCACCACCAGCAGTCCATCAGGAGATAGGAGCTGCCTGCCATGACTGTCATTTCTTTGATCTGTCTGTCAGGGGCCATCTGGGGGGGATTAGCACTCCAGGCCTGGCTGATTTCAAAACCAACAGACCGTGGCATACCTCGAGAAGCCTTTGGCCTCTTTTGAGTCCAGATGGCTCCAAAAGACAGTTGATTATTGATCTGTAATTTTAAAAGCATCAAAGTAGATTATACAATCACAAATCTTTTTTGTTTTGTAAATGAAGTGTGTATGTGTGTTTATGTATTCTCAGGAGGTGAACAACATACTTGAGCTAATATATGACTTTCCCTGGTCAAATGTAGGACGTCTTACCTTCCTGGTAAGCACATACAGCTGATTTTCTCTGTTAAGAAGAAGTAGAATTCTGGTAATTATTTAATGGGCGCTAGCTTTTTACACTTTGTATAATGTGTTAATATCATTCAGGGTAAGAAATTCGAGATCCAGCCAGATGGCTTGCCATCCGCCAGGAAGCTGGTTTACTACACTGGTTCATCTTTCCGCTCTCGCCACCTCCTCTTGCACCTGAGCAACAGCCATCAGCTCTACCTCAGCCTTCAACCTGTCCTCAAACACCTACACCAGCTGGAGGAGAGCAAAGGTAGGAGAGGGGAAAGCATGTCAAAGGATAAGAAAAAAGTAACAGAGCACAGTTTGGCTGGTGGCTCCTTGTAGTCACAGTAGCTTCTGGACGTTAGTTAGTAAATTTAAACTTTGTTCCAAGAACAAAACTGTTCTGTAATCACATTTGTAACAATTCCACTAGAAAACATTTTTGCATTTTTGTGATGCCTTAAATGAGTCTATTTCTGATTTTATAGCTGAAGTTTGGTGTGTACTGACAAAAACTTTCTATAAAGTCACTATTGGCTTCTACTACAGTACTAGTAATATAATATATAGAACAGTAATAATTAGTACTTAGGTTTTTAGTACTTATATCAATTTCTGAAAACAAGATGGTTTAGATGTTTGTTTGTTTGTTTGTTTTTAAAAGAAAAAAAAAACCCCACTGAAACTTGTTTATTTTTTCATTTTTAGAGAAGCAGCATTACAGGGAGTCCTACATCAGTGATGATCTGGATTTAGATCCACAAGGCAGTGAAGGCAGTCCCGGTCTCTCCCGACACTCTACTAGCAGCTCTGGAATTGAGGCGGACGCTCGCCAACACAGCATCTGCGCAGAGATGGTCTCCATGGGGGACGAAGGTCATCAGCAAGCTGAGAAGTGTTTCAGCTCAGCAGCCAGCCGAGGCAGCTCCTGTACCTCAGGATTTGATACAAGCAGCAAAGCACGAATAGAAGATGAAGGGTGGCAAGAGGAAGGTGAGGCCATTCTTAAATGAAACCTTTAAACAGGATCTGTTCATCCCTCTGCAGATATTTCTGAATTAAACTAATGCTTCCAGTCTGCTAGCCTGATCTAGCAGCATTGTTAAGTATGGTGCAATTCTCAGTGTTTCATTCAAAGATGCATGCTGGTAGTGGGATCACAGGACTACAGAATGTGAAATTTAAATGTTGACTTTGCATACATAAAACTGGCTAAGCATGTGTTTTGCATCATTGCTGTCTCTTTTCCATCTGGTCAGGCCTTTCAATGGTGCTAAGAGAAATGTGGCTGCTAGTACTGTGATAATTGAACAGCACATTCTTAGGCTGTTGGCTATGCAAAACATATTGCTCAGTAAACAATATGGTATTGTCATTTCAAAACTTGTGCTTTATTTGTGTTTTAATAAGCATTACAATGTCTTATCTAATATTGGGTCTTTGCTTCCTCCAGGGGTTTTTTCTTCCTTTTTTCTTTTATTTTTTTATGAAATTTCCTTTAAGTCTGGGCAACACATTAAACAAAACTATTTTCCTTTTCAGTAATGCAAGTAAACATGTTAGCATTGCATTACCATCTGAATGAAAAAAAAAAAATTGTACTTTACTGTCTTTTGTTTTTCTGCTTTGGGGGGGAAGGGATAAATTTGAAAATTCATGGCTAACGATAATGAAATATTTTAGCATTAAAAATGTCATTTCAGTTAAAGAGCTTGTGCACATTGGTGGATTAACCATTACAGAAAGATGAGAACTTATTTTGGTAATAAACATTAATGTTAATTTAGGGTAACTGTGGTATAAACCTTTCATTTGGTGGTGGTCTCATAAAATTAAGCACTGTACTTTTTGACCTTTATGAGGACAGGACAGTTGAGCGTACAGGAAAGCTGTCAGAGACAATGGGGAGATGATGCACATTGAAAGACCTGGGTCAGATTCAAACCCAGGCAATATTCCAGTGAGTTATATGGGCACCCCTTTATGAAATTTCTAAAACGTTTTTAATTTTTTGTTGTTTTTTTTTTTGTCCCTGCTCATTTTCTTTTGTCCAGAGATCAAGACCAGGGTCCAAAGTCCAGATGAGGTTCTTGTAGATGATCCTGATGAGATGTTCCAGCTGGCTGATCTTCTGGAAGGAGTTTCAGTGGATTGTGGAGAACTCTGTTCAAAGAATCATTCACCAGGTATAAATATTTTAAACCCTGCAAACAGTTGGGTTTTTTGTTTGTTTGTTTCCGCTCACATGCTGTTTGCTAAGTTTTTTAAATCATATGCTGTGTGTTTCACAGAAAACACAGGCTGTGCTCTACACAGTGACAAAGATGCTGGGAAATTGTATAACAAGGATATGTTAAAAGAGGTAGGTCATATTTTCTTTCCTTGGTTGGTTGCCTTGGCCTCTTTCATGCATTGGCTTACTTTTTGTTCTTAACTCTCTTTCAGGTTCTGAAATCAAAAGCGCAAGTTTGTGTGGATCGGCACAGCCACAGCCTAGATGATGTCCGCCTCGTCCCTCCTCCTGCACCCCTGGGGATGGCAGTGCCACTTGATTCTTCTCACAGCTACACCTTTGGACTACCAGATGCCTCAGCAAACACAAAGACCACGGTTGATCACAGCTATTACCCCTTCTTGCACTGCCAGCCTAATCCCATCTTCTATGGCCGCAGGTCCACCAACTGCCTCTCCCTGGACATGTTGGGCGATGAACAGTTCATGGAATACATATTTTGAACACATCAAGTGCTGACAAGTATACCTGTCCTCCTTCTTTCTGTACAATGCAACTTAATTCACAGGTTGCCAGTATGTGTTTTTTCTGTAAAGATGGATGTGTATACTTCAAACAGCAGACACATTATCCTTCTTTTAAAAGCTGTGGATTACTTCAGCACCATTTCATGTAGTAAGCAGTTCATATTTATTAATGTTGTATATTTTGTATATATATTACTTGCACTTTTTTATTACATTTCAGCTTTTCTAAACTGAAAAATGCCTAATCAGGTTTGTCTTTTGTAAATTTCACACTGTTTAAACATTTCCTGAAGTGGCAGAATCTGTTTATATCAGGGGCATAAAATTTTGATGGTGAAATTTTACAGCCATGCAGTTGTTTTATGCATCAGACAGCCATAAGACATGATTTGCATTCCTCTCTGTATGTAAATTTACTCATTTTATCTATAGCCATGTTTGAGCTCTGTTGATTTGTTTTATCTTGTTCATTTTTTTTTTATTACTTTAACACACACTTTTGTATAGTGTCCCATGTCTTTTACAGCTTTGTAACTACTGATGTGGAAAATTGAACTTCTTTACAGCTCAGTGTATTCAGCCAAAGCTTTCCAAATCTGTTTGCCTTCTGTTGTGATGATTACTATAGAAAAATTTTATTTGTGAACCACTGTTGTCAATAAATGTATAATGAAGCTACAGTATTTTTGTATTATGTAACCCACGAACAAAGAGCATTTGTTTCTCTTTTCTTTTTTCCTTTTTATTATTGTGTTCAAATGAACTGCTGTATTTAGCCTGTATGAGGTTCCCAGTCATTAAACACAAACTTTGACTAAATGCCAGTAAAATGAACAAGTATAAAGTCAATGTCATATTTTTGAAAGCACTATTTTTTTTTCTTTTATAATGGGGAAAATAAATTCTTTACGCTCTTAAAATAAACCAAAACGACGTCTTTGTACTGTGTCACCGATATACTATTCATTTTCTATTTAAATTTGAGCAGTTTGCATTTTTTTTTTCAGCGTTAGATTCTTTTCTGCCTCACATTTCTCGCGAGAGTTGGGGAATTACGTTTACGGAAGTTTACGTTCTGTTTTACCAAAACGTGCTGCTACTGGGTAGCAGCCGGTAGCAGCTTGCTTGCTATGCTCATACCTAGCAATTTAACAGACGCGATGTATTCCGCTTTAATTAACGCAGTGTTATCCAGCTCGCCTGACTACGACCTTCTTTTTGAGTCTCTTTCCTGGCCGAGTGAGTCGTGGCCAGACACGGAGCGGGTGGAGGCGCTGACAGCTTTCATTGAGGGACTCGGACCGCTTTTGATCGAGCCGGACTCGACCTCGTTTCCAGATGCAAAGAGACGCTGTGTTTTAGATAAAGTTGAGTCGGTCCTTTGGACCAAGTGTCTGCCTTTCCTCTCCAGAATTTCGGCTGAAGCAGGTGAAGGTGTGCGGTGCAGGGAGAGCACAGCAGCTGCGTGCAGACTACTGAGTGTGAGTGTACCTCTCTGTAACGAGGCTGTGTGCAGGCGAGTTTGTCAGTCCATCCTGCCCTCACTCCATCTGTCAGAGGAAGAGCTGACCTCTCCGGGAAGACTCAGTGTGGAGGTTGCGAGTGAAGTGGTAGCTGCTCTTCTGCCGTTTCTGGCAGCAGATGAACAGCTCACACATACCACCGTGTCTTCTAGTCTCTCTTCCATCAGGACACTCCCTGATGCACTGGTCTCCAAGCCAGTCAGGGTCATCTTAAGTCTGCTGAACTGCCTCAGCAGTGAGCGGTTAATAAGCATCCTCAAGCTCATCCTGGATGATCTATGCAGCTGGCACTCCACCGACCGCACTCCTGCGGTTACAGAGCGCACTCTGCTGTGTTTGACAGCCCTGTCAGACCACCTCCTTAAACCTCACCACCACCTCCCCTCTTCCTGCTGCTCTGACTCCGACCCTCGTCTGTCCCTTCAGTTCTGGAGGATGGTTCAGGATGGACTGATCCACAGAGACAGCGTGTCAAGAAAGAGAGCACTGTTCCTGCTGAAAAGGTGTGCAGCCCTGTCTGAAGAGGATGGATTAGACTGTCCTCTTTCTGCAACAGGGGAAGGTATAAAAAAAAAAAAACATGCACACACTGAAAGCAGACATTAGGCCAGTTTTAGGTTTACTGTTATTTTATGGCTTGTCAGACAACTTTTTTTCCTAAACTGTTGCAGATGAGAACTTGTTTAAATGGGCTTTCAGCAAGAGCAAGCTGCTCAGAGAGTTCTGGGAGGATTACGTACTGGTGATGGAGACTCTAGAGGAAAACCAAGTAGGATATCCTGCACCAGTGTTTGACTGCTTTTTCCAAGGAGGGATCTCGATACATCTGTTTCACTGTTCCTCCTCTCCCTCTGCAGATTCACGTGGTCCGGCCAGTTTTAAACAGGATAGACACACTGATCCAAACAACAGCGAATGATGATCAAGGCAAGGAAAAAACATTATTTCAGCCTTTTAAAAGTAGATTCGATGTAGCGAGTCTTCCAGCTTATTAGGCCTCTGTGAATGAAATGGGCTGAACTGATTATATCTTCTTTCAGAAGTACATAAGTCAAGTAGAAAATCCCTTGGTCAGTTTTTTCTCACTTAAATTCTTTGAAAAGTAAAGTAACTGTAAAGTAAGTGTGAAAGATCTCAGAGTGGTAGTTTGTTTCTAATGTTTCAGGTCAAGGACTCTTCCACCCCTCCTGGCTGCTGTGTGTGTACCAGCGCATGTTCCACAGTGAGAATAAATCCTTAATGCGAGAAGGAGTGTGTCATCTGCTCGAGCTCCGGGTTCTTCAGCAGCCGACTTTTGCTTTGGCCTTTTCTCAGGTAGACTTAATTTGTTCCTTGGCTCTTGATTGTTTTCATTCAGTACAAAGTTAAAAGCGTGCATTAAAGTTTCCTCTTCTGTTGCTTTGCTCTTAAGTTCATCGTTGGCCCCTTTATGGATGTTCTCTCGGAAACATCCCTCTTCCACAGGTGAGAATTTAACATTCATTAACAATTGGAAGTAATAGTAATGCAGGGATTATTATGTTAAGTACTGCTTTGCACTAGCCTTAATTAACCCAGCTTCTTTCCACATATAGGTCAGTTGGTCAGAGTGTGGGAGACTGTCCCGAACTGGGGGTTAAACTTGAAGTCTTTCTGGCTACCTTCTTCAGTAGCCTGCCAACAGAGCATAGAGGTAAAGGGTCACAGAAGCCACAGCGAACACTTATGAACAAAGTCCTCTCACAGCTCATGGTTAAATTGCTAAATCCACCTCTGACTACTGTGTTCACATTGTAGGTTATGTCTTGCTTCAGCTGATTCAGCAGCTGGGCTCTAAACACTGGTGTGCAGTTCCCCTCCTCTTCCTCTGTCAGGCCCTGTCCAAACTTCCCCCATGTCCACTACTGGGGACCAGCGGGCTCACTGCTCTGAGGTAACTTACAGTGGTTACACTTAGACATACTCTGTCGAAGCTGGTGACACTTAATAAAGTGGTCATTGTGTGTCTTTTGTCTGTACAGGGACGTCCTGCGCTGCACCATGATCACTCATCAAGTCCTCTTAAGAGGAGCTGCCCAGTGCTTCCTGCTGAACAGTGCCCTCTCTCTCACAGTTGTGGTAAGACAGAAGTGCGACGCAAAATACTGGACTCTTTATTAAGCACATCTTCCAAGTACTGAGTTGATCAAGCTTTTGTTGTTCTACGACCAAAAAATCTGATATTTTGGTCTATATTGCCATGACAGCATCACATGGATGTGTTTACTTTAATTTACTGTTTTTATCGATCTCTTCTACTAGATTTTCTGTAAGACTATAGCTTAAGTTATTCAGTCCAATAGCTGAGCTTTTGTGTTTTGTTTTTTTTGTCAGAGTGAAGTTACCCTCGATGATGTTTTTAGCTTCCTGACGCATTTCCGTGCAGACGAGTCGCTGTGTAGAGGGACGCAGCTTTGGAAGCAGGTACGCTGTATCAACAATGGAACATGATTCAGATTGCAAACTGTGATTACCTAATCATTATCCTACATGTTGGGGCATCACTGCAGCTGTGTGCTTGGCTGTTGGAAAATGAAGGCAGTTTCAAGCCCAGGATTACAGATGAAGATTGCACTGGTGCTTTAACGAGTAAGGAAACCGTAAGAGCTTATGTTCAAGGCGAAATAGTCTCCTATCTTCGAGTCCCAGCTAGCACAGGTGAGTCTGAAGTGATACAGTCGCTGTATCTGCTGGTTTGGTGTGTGTATATTTTAAGGCTTTTTATCTTCTCCCAGGTCAGACCGAGAGGTTACCTGACTCCAGGGAGGCCGATAAGTTGGCCAGAGCTATTCTGCTGTGTGTGGACATGGAGAGGGGTCAATCTGGGGCAGAGATCAGCAACACCCTGGAGTCGCTTTTATCACCACTGCTGGAGACCCTGAGCAGAGTCAGCACCAATATCTACTTGCCTCTGCGTAAGAGTGACAAGAGCCTGCAGCTGGTGCTCAGACTGTTCCAGCTCGGAGAAATCCCAAGGAGTCAACAGGACGGAGCGGAGCAAGGTTTGCAAGGATAGCGCTGAATTATTGTCCGAGCTGTTCTATCTGATTTTTTTTATTCACTGAACAAATCATTAAACCTGTCCTCCCAAATTATTATTTGGTGTTATATTGTATAACATACGTCCTTGTAAATGTCACTTTTACATCCGTTTATTTGATGGTGAGAGATCTGCATATTTTATCTTTTTCTTTCATCTATTGGTGACATTTATGATATCAGATTAAAGTGGGCTGTATGTGGCGTGCGATGGGAAATGAGTTTGATATCACTGCCTTTGATTATTAAGCTGTTTTTCCCAGTACTTCTTCTACCTCTTTATTAGGAAACACTGGACATTTATATTGATTTATAGTTTGATTTTATCCCTTTATTTTTTGAGTATTTTGTCCAGAAGCGTCGCTGTCATGTTCATTACATTCCACCTCTCTCTCTGTTTCACAGGGGACAGTGTGATGGTATCTACTGAGATGGCGATTTTAAGGCTTCTTGATCCCATCCAGGAGTTCATCTTTAGGCGACTGTGTGGGGAATTGCAGGAGGTATTTAGCAAGTCAAGCAGGCCAGTCTCAGTCCAATTACACAGATGCCCCTGGTGGCCAACTCTGACGTCTGCACGTATGTTGTCTGTTTTTTTTTAACAGGTGTTTGATATCGAGCGAGCAGAGCTCTATCTTTATGTCCTGAGGCAGCTGGTTGTCATGTGTCGCTCTATGCCACAATACCACAACAAGATTCCTCACAGTGGTTTCTCTAAACTGATAAAGTACGGGCTCACAGTCCTGCGAGAACCAGACCAGCAGGTACCAACCTAAACTTTAATGTCTCTCTCATTAGGCAGGTTTTCAGTCACCATTTTGATTGCTTCACTGATTGTTGTTGCCAGGTCCCCTCTTTAGAATACCAGGTAACTAGAGCAGTTACTATGGCGTCGCTGGCCACGGTGTGTGGTGTTATGGAGCATGAAGTGATTGACAAGCAACCAGAGACAGTTTCTGCTCTGAAATCACTGAATGAATACTTCTACAGCCCAAAGCTGCCTTCCTCACACAGTCAGACATCTCTAGGAAATGTCAATCAACGTCTACTGAAACCAGAGACAATAGACTGGTTAGTGGAAGCCGTTTTTTAAATTTTTTTTTAACTAAAGTAACTAACTAAAGACTTTAATTCAGATGAATATAAGTTCTCGGCTGCCGTAATGAGCAATGGGCCTGTTTCTTCTTTTGGTAGTGATCTGGAAGTTCAAGATCTGCTACAGGACTGGGGACGCTTCTCTGCCAACTTTATGCGAGACCAGTGGATTTGTCTGAATTTCCTGATTAAGGCTTTTGGAATTCCTGAGTCTGTAGAAGCAGCTGAGACTCTCAAGGCTGCTTTGAGTTGCAGTGTGGAGGCCCTGGCTCTCCTGCCCAGTGACTTGGTGCTCCCTGTATTCACCTTTATGGAGACAGTCCTGCCGCAAGTGAGGCTCATTTCATATCAGTCATTTTCTTCCAGTTTTTATGTGAATAATTTGTTGTAAACTAACTGCCAATGAAGCGATTTCCTCATGGTGCGTCTGTTGTGGTGACATTTGATTCCAGTTAGTGCGTGATGAAGAGGCCCTGTGTGTGGAGGCTGTGAGTCTGAGCTGGGAGCTGGTACAAGGCCTGAGCACTAATGCCAATGACTTCTGGCCGGCACTTAAAGGCTTCATCTCCACGGCTTTCCACCATAAACTGCTTCAGCTGACAAAAGCTCAGTCTCCGACCCTGGCGGCCACTTTGAAACAGGTGATTCACCTCACAGCAGGAAAGAAGCGAGACAGAAATTTTGACTTTGAAAATGTAATTTCAATAATGAAATATTAATATTTGTTGTGTCTGTGTTTGTTTTTAGATCGCCCGTGATCTGATGGAGTTGTCTCAGTCAAAGAGTGGAGTTTTTGGCGTACTGCTTCAACACTGCTGTCAGATGTGGCTGCCTGCAGGTGGAGGCAGCGGTGACCAGGCCGACACGGTGTTTTCTAGTATTTTCAACCACATCAGCATAATTACAGAAGCTTGTGTTTACGGTCCAGTGTTCAGGAGAGATCAACGGTAAGGCTTAGCCGCATTTTTCACATTTATTTAGTAGCTTCTTAGAGCTGTTTTAACTATTTAATCGTGCTCTTTCCAAGACTCGTCCAGGATGTCCAAATATATGTGGAGCAACTTGGTGAAAAGTGTGCAGCTAATGTCGCAGTAACGAGGTAAACAATTCAGTGAAAACTCACTTCTTATTGATATGATTTATAATAGTGCCACTAGAGGTCTCTCTTGCTGTGTGGATGTTTCCACAGCTGAACAACTGTTTTTATTTTCCAGTGATAACAGAGATGATCAGTTGCCTCGCACATGTGTTCTGGCTTTCCTGTGCCACCTGGATTCTTCTAATCTCCAGCATCAAAGACTAATGGAGGAAGTGGCAATGGAGCTGTTGAAAAAGGTGCGTTTGGCCTTGTCAGGTTCACAGCAGTGTGTTTTGGGGTTTTTTGTGGTGTGGTGAGACTCCAGGTCTACATGACTGCCAGCAATCAAACTTCCAAAGTGGATCGTTGTATGATGATAGTTTTTTTTTTTTACTCTTTATCCATCAGTTGTGACTGATTGGAGATCACAAATATATGCAAATTGAAGTTAAACTCTTTCCCAGCTTTCAAAGAAAATCAGAATGCGGAATTAGCCTTAGAGCTTATTCCACGGCGAGGATTTGTTATCCGTCCATCCTGTCACAGTTCACAAGAATTATTAACCCACAGTTTTGGTCATAATTTGGTCACACAATGATCATCTCATAGATGTTCACCCAAATTCTGCTCAAGATCAAGGTGACACTTGTCGTTTTATGGGCAATAACCTGGGAATTGCGATGGATTGTGGACCAGATGAGCTCCTGATTCTTTTAAATAAATGGCGAAGTAGCAGTTACAGCCACTTTACATCCTTTCCCATGATTTTTGTTTCATTTCTACAGGATAATGATATATCAAGGTCAAAAGTGCGTTACTACAGCAACTCCCTGCAACATCGTGTTAAAAACCGAGTATGGCAAACACTGCTGCTGTTGCTGCCCAAACTCCGAGAGGTAAGATAGTCACACACTCACCTTAAATCTTCCATGATCGACTGATCCTCTCTGTGAGTGACTGCGCTTTCATTTGCAGGAGTTTGTTGCCACTTTGTGGGGTCGTGTGTTTGAAGCGGGATTTTGCAGTAACCAGGCTTCTGTCAAGTACCTGATCGAATGGATGATGATTCTGATCCTTGTCCGATATCCACAACACACTGACAGCTTTTGGTCCTGCTTCAGCCTGGTGAGCTCCAGCTCTTTCAAACTCTGTAGAACTGGAGGGAATGGTTTTTCATTCTAAATTAAATTATAAACCACTTCTGGTGCTTGTTTCTGTGCAGGATCACGAAAAGACTAAGACGAGCGTCTGCACTTTCTTATCTGTTCTCGTACATTTCAGTGTCATCTTTCCTAATCTTAAAGAAAAGGTAGTATCTCTAATTGTTTTTTCCCACCCAGACAGTATTTGTTTTTATTAATAAACTCTTGAGTATTCACATTGTGTTTTTTCTTTTGTATCTTAAGGCGGCGCAGTTGCGAAAAGCACTAGACGTCATCCTGCAGTCGTGTTTTAACCATAACTTCAGCGTGCGCCTGTATGCCTTACTGGCTCTGAAAAGGGTGTGGAGCCTGGCGGAAAACCACGTGGAAGAGGTAGATGGTTTAGGGGGGCTTTCCTCTGTGATCAAGGCCTGTCTGAACCAGGCTGAAGCCATGCAGAGCACTGGGTGAGAGCAGAGCGGTTCAAATGTTGGCAGGTTTTGTTCTTTGCATCAGGCTAATATGCTTTAGTACATATTTGCTGTCTCACATGTAGAAATGCCAACAAAAACTGGACGAGGATTCAGGAGCACTTCTTCTTTGGTGCCTTTCATCCAATCAGGGATTACAGTATTGAGGTACGCTATTTTGCAATTAAATCCTGCTAAAATATAGTAACACAGTCTAACATGCTTGTTTTCTTTCTTATTTTGCTTTCCTAGACAATATTCTGTACGTTTCCCAGTCTTTCTGAGTTGGCTGATGATGAGTGGATACCACCCTGGAAATTTGAGAAACTCTCATATTTCTCCGAAGGTCCATCTTTGCCTTTGAGAAATCCTGCTCCTGATCTGAACCAGCTTCAACCTGGAGACTGGATCCAGCAAGACAGAAGTACAGTAGCAGCAGCAGCAGTAGTAGTAGTAACACTCTTAAGCACCAGTCAGTGATAAGGTTTCTCTTATTGACCGTCATGGCTTTATGTCTTCCAGGTGAGCAGGATAAGGAGGAACGCTGGGCTGAGGTGCAAAAGAAGATCACGCCCTGGAGACTGGGCATCCAGGAGCAGGAGCCTGAACTTCAGCTGGTTCCACCACAGAGGGCTGCTAGACTGGGAAAACTGCACGGTGCCTTGCTGGTTGTGGCCTCGCTTATCGACAAGCCCACCAATCTGGGAGGTCAGGAGCACCACACATCAATGTATTATTGTACATTTTTGGTTACTAGTACGGGTTACGTTTAGGGAGCGAGTAAGCAGAGTTGTTTTCTGCAGCTGCAATTTACAGATGGCCCCTGAACGCCTCACATGTAGACAGTAGGTAGACAGCTGTAGAGATATATACACACAACATGTGCGTGTTGCTGCTAGTAAACACAAAGTGAGCTGTTAAATAATAAATCATTTAACCAACTTTTATTACTTTTATTGTTTATTTTGAGAGCACCACAATTTTACTGCAGTTTCCACAGATTGAGAACTTGAGGTCACGAGTAGCATGACCACAATTGACTCATATTGCCCTTATGTCCTAAATGCAGCCAATCAGGAGTTTCGAAACCACAAGTGAAAACTCCTTTTAGCTAGATTATGAGAGCTGCTTTTCCAGAATGACTTGAAATGACTCTGCACTTCCCTGGATCTCTGCTCTCAGTTTTACCTTGTGTGGAAGCCCCTCCCCCTGCACAAACCCCTTACACAATGTCAGTGTATTTCTGTTTCGTAACAATGATATAGAAGAACAGAGAAACACATCCATTTGAACCATCTTATCTGGTTTTACACGGTTTTGCACCTGCCTTCATCAAGCACATAATATATGTTCTCTGGAAGTGTACTCGAGTGCTGTTGTCTCAGGTGATAAGGCACGAACACAATGAGAATTTGTTTATAGAGGAAAAAGATTTTTTTAAGCCAATATTGATACTGTGTAATGCAAGAAAGACTGTTAGCCTGGTCCTTCTGTAAATGTTTTACTTTGAATCCCAGACTCAATTTGCATCTCTTTGTACACACAGTGGTGTTCTAGGAAACTCAAAACTGGAACAGTCTTTTTATTAACCTCCTGTGCTTTGGATGTCATGGAGCATTTTTCTTTTAAAAAAACCCCACCCAAATCAAACATACTGTCTTTGTCGCAGGTCTCTGCCGGACTTGTGAAATATTCGGTGCCAGCGCTCTGGTTCTGGATAGCCTCCGCCACGTGAATGACAAAAACTTCCAGTCCCTGAGCGTCTCAGCTGAGCTGTGGCTTCCTTTGTTAGAGGTGATGTGCAGAAAATAAACTTATTTTGATGATCAGAAGTGCACATGGTTAGATTAAGGTTAAAATAGATTGTTAGGATCTCACACACACACACAGAATATCCAGACAGCAGTAGAAATAATGCTGTTTATTCAGTTAATCCGTAGATGTGCATTATTGAGAGTTACAGTAGCTCTGTATTTAAAGGCCCACGCGTCTAAAAGGTTCATTCTTTTTGTACTGTTTGGGAATTTTAATGATGGATGTACCATAACACTCTGAATATAGAGGCCTTTTTAATACATGTATTTAATTTAAACAGTGGTTCACGAAACTCTGACAGCACTACTAAATAAAAGTAAAAATGTTTTTTATATTGAGTACAATAAATAGTGAGTAGTAACTTCTGGGCTCAGTGTAATAAAATGTGACTGACTGCGATGAAGCAGTGAGTCAGGTGATAAAGTGGTAAATGTTTTTGAAATATCCTGAAGAAACTCAACTCCAGGTTGCTTTTGATGGCAACCCTGCACAAAGTGTGACTAAAACACAGGGAACACTCTAAGGTACCTATACATGCAGACCATTTGTCATCATTAAGCTCTTTTTTTGCCTTGTGATGGGTTTTGGTGGGTTTTTTAGTGCTTGCCATATATGTTAGAATTAGAATATATGATTGTATTATGCAGCAAAACTGGAGACTGTCACAGATAATTTGATACATCATTCCCTGGAGGAAACAATGTTTGGACTTTTGCTGAAAATTAAAAATGCTCGATCATTCTCAGCACGACTGCCTGTGATCTTTACTGTAGAACCTGTGAATACGTGCAAAAAAGTGATGTAAGTGACTAATAGATCTTCTGGGCCAGCTGTGTAAATTGCACAAAGCTCCTCTCAGAGAGGATGCAGTATTGATCCTGCTGCTGGGATGATGTTCAAGTCATAGAAGCTCACATTCTAAACTGAGCTCAAGTCTTTTTAAGATTTGTATGCAAGTTTGCCCTCCAGACCAATTAACCTCTGGTATTAATGTAAAAGTGCTTTCAATTTAATTCCAGGCGACTGGTGCATTTCCTCAGGAAAAACTAAATTGGTCTGAAACATCTTTTAATCCACTGCAAGGAGCAGAAAAATCTGCTGTTGATATCACAGCATGAGAGTCTGTAGCAGAAGGGTACTGAATTTACCGTCCTTATAAATATACACGGACAGTTTATCACAGTTTGATTGTTGGAATTGTTGTTTTAAAAGAATATTTGTGTAAACAATCTCTAAAATCTTACACTGTTTCTGTCCTTTAGGTGAAGCCGATGGAGCTCACTGAATTCTTGCAGGTGAAGAAGAGTGAAGGTTACTGCGTTGTGGGAGTGGAGCAAACAGCCAACAGTCACAGCCTCCAGGAGTACCAGTTCCCTGAAAAGACCCTGTTGCTTTTAGGGTACGGCAGCTTTTAATTTTGTCACAGTCCAAAAAGGCTCTGTGTGGTGTTTTTCCATCATTCAGGCCCCTAAACCCAACCAGCTGTGCCTAAACATACGCAGGCCTCCGTGTTCCCATGCCATTGTGACTGTCACATAGATAACGGTTAGCGCTGACGAGGCCATTTCATTTTATCTCGCCAGTTTAGTGTGCGTCCCTGTGGGGTTTGCACATCTCCTCTCAATTGTGTACCTGTCTGGGCATGCTGAGATATAATTGGCTGTCCCCGAGAAGCAGAGGAAAAGCCATGAATTATACAGAACAGCACAAGCAGTGCAATGATTGAGAAATGTCTTAATTTTGGCCCAATTATTCCTATTAATTATTCCTAGTCGGTGCGTGTATTTGTTTTTACAGTTTGTAGCAAACTGAGGCATTAGAAGCTTGCGTGACAGGATTTTTTTAGCAGCCAGCCTCATTCTGTGCAGCTGCCCTGGCAGAGAGGGAGAGAGTAATAGTGCTGGCTTCTGTGTGGGTGTCTGGTTTTGTTCACCATTCAGGCAACTGAGGTGTGAGCAGCGCTGTTAGCTTAAGCACCCATGCGAGTGCTTTCACAGCTGCGCTCTCCTCAGCGCAGCATGGCCAAGCTGTAATTTCTCATCAGGTTGCTATTATGTCACCCACTTTCACAGCGAAGATAAATGTAGCTCATCAAATCACGCTTTCTTACTGTGCAGCACCCTCAGTAGAGACTGGGTCAAAGTCATTAAGTCTTTGCGTTTGCTTTGCTTGGCCTGTATTGCTGGAGCTCATTTGATTACAGTTTGAATTGGACTTGCACTCATTAGCTGTCTGTATTAAGAGCTTTTTCACTCATAATTGCAAAGACTTGAGAAAGTGAAGGCTGATCCTGGTAAGAGCTCTTAAATGAAATGATATGGGTAGCGTCACAAAGCCACAGGAAAGTTAAAAAAAAAAAAGCATCAGCTGCAGTAGACACTACCTTACATTTAATCATCAGTTGTTGTTATTAATCTCTGGTTCTTTGTCCCGTCGCTCTATCCTCACCCCCAAATGATCATGACAGACAGCTGTCCCCCCCTGAGGCCATGTCCACACTAATATGTTTTAGTTTTGGCCTTCCGTCCACACTGAGACGGCGTTTTCAGTCACGGAAAACACAGCGTTTTGAAAACGCTCTCCAAAGAGGATAGATTTGAAAACGCCGTTTTCATGTGGTAGTGTGGACAGCGGAGCCTTTTCGAAAACAGTCATGTGACCAATTAAACTAAGATAGCGGAGGGGATTATACAGCAGTTGTTTTGTTTGCTCTCAATTTTGACAGCCCTGTTAAAGATTAATATCAGTCTGTTCCTGCATCAGATAGCTTTTCTTCAAATTGTTTAATTCTCAATCGCTTTTGCAACTTTGTACTTTTGTGTTTCTCGCAGCAACAACTCCACCTCATTGTCAGTCCATTTTAAAAAAACTCTGTGCTTTTCCTCAACATTTTGCCGCGACGTTTTAAAGAGCCGGAAAGTAAATAAACGGCAGACTAAACGAGGCAGGCCAAATCTTCTTGCGTTTCACGCATGCGCAGTACTGGAACGTAAGCGTTTTCGGCCATTTCAATGTGGACGCACAACTCTGTGAAAACGACTGAAAACGATAGTCTGGACGCGGAGCGTTTTTAGACGAAAACGCCATTTTCAAATCTATACGGGCTAGTGTGGACGTAGCCTGAACCTCTGGTTCTGCCAGAGGTGTCTTCCTTTAAAAAGGGAGTTTTTCCTTCCCGCTTCTCTATGAGTGCTAGCTCAAAGGGACATCGGCTGATTGTCGGGTTTTTCTTCTTGTTATTTTAGGGTCTTTAACTTACAATATAAAGCACCTTGAGGTGACTGTTGTTGTAATTTGGCGCTATATAAATATAATTGAACTGAATAGTATACTCACTAGTTGCATGCTGCACAGGATGATTTCACAGAAGTTTTTGTGGAAAGGATGCGCAGCAAGTTCGCTAACTGAGGTGTAATTTAGTTATAAGATAGTAGCATATCCCAAATGCTCCACTTGCTGAAAATATAGTGAGTGGCCTTTCTCAAGAGGTTAATCTGGATTTGAGTAAAGATTTATGTGCTCTCCTTTTATGTGAATTGAATTAGAGACGATTCATCTGAATGAAATTAATTTTAGTGTTAGACATTTATGTATGCTTTGTTACATTCTTCACTCTTTTCCCCTCTTTATTTTTCTTGCTTTTAGCAATGAACGTGAAGGTATTCCTGCCAACTTACTCCAAATGTTGGACGTGTGCGTGGAGATCCCTCAACAAGGCATCATCCGCTCACTCAACGTGCACGTGAGCGCTGCCCTGTTAATCTGGGAATACACGCGACAACATCTCAACTCAAAACGCAGCTGATGAAGACACCTGATGCTGACCTCTCTTGCCGATCTCCTGAGAAAAGTATTTCCTGGGGAGACTTTAAATGAAGGCGTAAAGCTTCTTCACATCATGACCTCAAGGGCTTTCTGTCGAGACAGCGTGGTCAGGAGCCATCGGCGCTGCTCTCAGGCCTTACTGAGAGTCATGAATAAAGATCAGCCCTGGCTATTATGTCTAAATGTTCCACTCTGCTTGCTGTCATATTAATGAAGACAATGTCTGTGTTAGAAGAGCCAAAGCATCAATGGAAATTTTCCCCTTTGGAGGCTGACTATGGAGCTTTGGGACTGAATTATAATGACAGTATTCAATGAGATGTACTTAATCTTTAAATACTGCTTGGATTTTTCTAAATGTATAAATAAACATGACTCTTGTTTTTTATGTTGACCTGTATTTAATGATTTGTGATTTTCTATAACACATTCAGCACTGAAAGAGTTAAATAAGGTACAGCAGGTGCTCATACGTCCCCCTCCCTCCCCTTAAAACCTGCAGACCTTCCGGGCAGAGCAGGAGCAGATGGAGTAGCTTACATGCGATAACAGTTGTGTATTTTCCTGTGGAGACGGGCTTGTACTCGACTCATCATGTGAGGATAGTAGTTATTTGACTGGGATATGGATGATCCGGGTGGCTCCTGGTTGGAGCCCAGGTTGTTCCTGCAGGTAGCACCTACTGTGAGTGCAAACTGGACTGAAGGCTCGGAGCTGGGGGTGTCCAAGCAGACCCAGCTGGTCCTGGAGATCCTCATGGTGCTGATGTGTTTGGGCGCTGTGACAGGTACAGACTCATCTGCTGATACTTAATTGCCAATTAAGGTATTTTAATTACTAAAAATTTTGTGATCTTCTCATATCCATAAAGTGGAAAAAAAGCACTTTCAGTACCAGAACAATTCATTGATTGACACAGTAGAGCTTTAAAGATTTGTTAAAGGTTAATTTACCTGCATTTCAGTATTTTAGGTGTTTATAGGATCTTCTGTTAACATAGTGCTTGTAGTATCCACTAATTAGAATTAATTAATTTCTGCCTCTCTGTCTGAGTCACAAATAAAACAAATACTTTTAAAAAAAAATATATCCACCCACTAGTCTGACCCGTGTGTCACGGCGTGTTTGTGCTTGTGTTGTTGTATTTCCGTGTAGGCAACATTCTTGTTATTGTTATTGTGGCTGCAACCAAAACTTTCCACTCGGTGACGTCGGTGCTCATCATGAACCTGGCCATCAGCGACCTCCTGGTGGGTATCGGGGTCATGCCGTTTGTTGCCCTGTCCGTCATGAACCGTGGATGGGTGGATTGCACGGTACGTCACCCGTGTCCAGTCTAGCGTGATTAAATTTTGTGCCAAAAAGTGATTGTCTGCCAAAAAGTGATTTCCGGTATTTGCCAAAAACTGATTGCTTGTAATTTAAACTGCTATAAATAACTCGTTGGCGGTTCATATGTGAAACATATGTCAAATGTATCCCTCATGAATGATATCACGTCATCTTGAGCAACAAACAACATTCCTGTAACAAGGTAGAAGCCGCAATCAGTTTTTGGCAGTGAGTTTTATGTATCCTTTATGTATGCAGTTAAAAAAATTTTGTTGACTTGAAAAATGTCTCTTTTAAGAGCAATCTGGCCAAGAAGACAGTTGGAATTGCAACAAATGCGAAAATAGTTCTGTAAATATATTTTACGTGGACAAAAGGGAGCTGATTGATTATAATGTAAGTGCAATAACACAGTCACAAAGATACTTGAGAAACAGGTAATTTTGTAATTTTATATATAACCCCTTTGTAATACCTGTTCACCAAAGTCTGTTTAGCAACATACGTAACGATGTTACACATAAAAAAAACACGCAAACATTGGAAATCAGTTTTTGGCAGGCAATCAGTTTTTGGCACAACACCGGAAACGGCGTTTTTGCTTTGCTCCACTGTGTGCACGTGTGATGAGGTTGTGTCTCTGTCTGACAGGACCTCTGTTCGTATGTGGGTTACACCTCCTCTGTGTACTGCACAGCTTCTGTACTCACCCTGGCTGCCATTGCCCTCGACCGCTACCACTCCATCATAGACTGCTTGCGCTACAGCTCCCGCTGGACCCTGTGGAGAATTTGTGCTGTGGTCCTGTGGATCTGGTTGCAGGCGCTGGCCACCAGTTGCCCCCCACTGCTGGGCTGGAGCTCAGTCAGCTATGTGGACCCCATGTACAGCTGTGCAGTGAACTGGGCCAGCAGTCCTAGTTACACCGCTTTCATGGCTTTCCTCTCGTACGTCTTACCTGCAGTGGTCATCCTTTTCTGCTACGTGAACATTGTCAAGGTGGCCCGCAGCCACGCCAGGAGGATCCACACTCTCGAGGACTCCGTGCAGCGCTGCAGGACTCTCCCAGACTATGCTCCTGGGGATTCTTCCAATCAGCACAGCGGGTGCCACCACACCCCATCGACACTGATCTACCACATAAGTGGACAGTTTGTGTCTCAAGTTGGTACAGGGGAAGAAGATTATATCAACGATGCTCTTCCTGAAGCTACCACAGAGCAGAGAAGGTCAGCGTCCAGGCGCTTTTTCTCCTTCCTGGCTCAAAGTGCCTCCCAAGTTCCTCTCCAGAACTCCCAGCAGCATCACAGCCACCATGGTGTGGTCCGGCTCTTCATGGTCATCGCAGCCTTCTTCCTCTGCTGGACCCCTTACATAAGCGTGGCCCTTGTTCAGGCCACAGAAACTGCAATTTCAGGCCAGTCCACCCTAGTCCCAAACTCTGCTGTTACTTTCTCCTACTGGCTGGTGCTGTTGAACTCTGATATCAATCCTCTACTGTACGCACTGCTTAGCAAGCGTTTCCAAAACGCTCTTCAGGGACTCAGGCAAAAAATAAGCATTCGTCTGGGGAGCGTAGTGGGAAGGGGAAATGAGCTCAGACCAGAGGGAGACGATGGAAGGAGCAGCGAGCCCAGCACGCTGACCACAACCCATCCCGGGCTGGCCTCCAGCTCTGAGAGCAACAGATCATTGTGTTCTCACTCCATTTTCACAGTCAGCACCGACTTCAAACATCAGTCTGAGAAACATCTGTGCAGTGTGTGTCATCCTCAAAAGAGGTCTACGTGGCAAGATGCATCAAGTGACAGGAGAGCAGACTGCCTGCAGGTCCCCTCCCGGCCACAAGAGGGCAGCAGACTACCCTTTTCTGCTGTGACCGAGGAGCGGCAGGCCACTTTTTTCTATGGCCAGATAACAGTGAGAGTTGAGCATGATATTACTTAGTCAGGATACCCGTGGCGTCAGACATGAGACCACAGTTAACAACTATTTTATTATTTTAATTTTATCCGGCAATGAATTGATTGTTTGGTCAAGAAAATGTAAGAAAAATGGAAATGTCCATCCCATTTTGACCTAATTTCTGATTAATCTTCCTTTTTTTTTGTTTTTGTCTGACCACCAGTCTTCAACCCAAGCAAACTGACGTTATTATCACAGAAGATCAGTTAAAAAAAAAAAAATCAAAGCTAACAAATAATTCATTTGTCCTAGAATTAAAAAAATGGAAGTAGTCACTGGTCCAAGGTCTCAGGCACCTTTCTGTGTGGAGTCTGCATCATCTCCTCCTTGCCTGTTTGGGTTAGGTTTCACAGATACCTGCATGCTAAGCTAATTGTTGTTTCTAGTTTGCCTTTATTGGATAACTCAGACTTATAAGCTCAAATCAGACTGATTTGTAACCAAGACTACAGTTGTTTATATAAATAACAAAAAAAAGCAGTGTACTTCTAAATTGGTTTCCAGGTTCATTGATTTTTGTTTTTAATTTAATTTTAAGTGTGCTGTCTCACCCAACACCTGCTAAACCTTGCCAAATTGTTTGGTTTGTCACTCAGTTGTTTACTTGATGACTTTCTTTGGCAAGAAAAAAAAACCCCGACAAGGAAATGTATTGAAAAGAAATATTTTTATATAGTACATGTTATTACACTTGAAGACACCCAACAGTAGCTCTAATAAACCCGTCATTTATTCATGTTCGGAACATCTCCTCCTCAAATGTGATAATCATATGTTGCATCTCAGTGTAAAAATCGTCATTCCTTACAAAGGTTTACATTTATGTCTAGCAATAATTCCAGAGGAATACATTATTATTATTTATTGTCATACAGAATGACAATGGGAAACAGTGCTAATGTACTCTATTGCGAAACAAAGAAAAGGCAGTGAAGTGGACTTTTTCGGCCGCATCTGCTCGTACAGTACGTGCATGCTCGTTCTGCAAGACGTCACTCGCTGTCTTCTCAAGGTTAAGTCGGCAACCAAATGCAAACAAATATAAATGTGTCAAGTTTGTCTCAATAAAGAAAGAAGGAAAAAGAAAATCGTTCAGATGAGTATAAGAAGGATAGTATTAAACAGTCTCTGTGCAGCAGTCTGTGGTGGCACTGTAAAAAACAGATAGCACATTGCGAGCGTGTGTGTGGTCGAGTGATGTTCGTACATTCACAACAAGGCAGAGTTTCCACCGTTGCTTTACAAGGCGTGTACCTCAGTTTCTCTCGGGGGTCAACCACACCATGGTGGCTGTGATGCTTGCCTCAGAAATGTGATAAACGAAAGCAGACAAAGGTTTCTTTTTTTCTTCTTCTTTTTTTTTGATCACTAGAAGAGCCGTGTGTCAGCACTCCTCTCCTCAAGCCACAGTGGGACAGTTTTCCAGTCTGTAATTCCCGATGAAATGAAACGATGTAATTGAACTGCTGCACATTTGTCTGTGTGCATATGATACTAAAATGTTAAAAGAGAGGCTCAGAGATAGCTGTGTTTAAAGTAATTAAAGGGGTAGTTCCATTAACCCGTCAGTCTTATTTTGAGATATCAAAGCTTTTAACAATATTTGAATGTGTTTGTTTAAATTGCTTGCTTAATAAAAGGTTCACGCTATTTCCTACTGGTGTGCTGGCAACATAAAGCAAGTGTTAGGCAACTGCTTTGTGGATGGATTGAAAGCAATCCCACTGTTTGACAAACACCTCAATGATATAATGCATTGAAAGCGAATGTAGATATCGCGTGACTAAACTGTGGGGCCCGAACAATGAGTGAGTGTTGACAGAAGTGGGAGTCTAGCCCAAGGAAAGCACATAACCACGGGGAGCCAATCAGTGCGGATGAAATGAAACTGACCTCTTCTCTAAGAGTGAATAGAGAGACACATTGTGAAAGCTTCTTCAGCCCAGACTGATCCTCAGACGTCCAGACAGGTCCCTTCACACCAGATGAGCTTCACAGGTCCACAGCTCCGGGACATCCAAGGTGTGAAATATAGCTATGTACAAGTGCACAAAAGGCAGGTATTTGTCACTAAGTTTACACCCGCAGAAGGCTACCGGGCCTCGTGTTCTGTTTTCAGGCATTCAGCTTTGTAGGCATTCTTCTTTGGATCTTAGAGGTGTGTAAATGTGTACATGTTAAAGCCAGCTGGTCTACAAGGTGTTAGGGCTGCCTTGAGAGATGTCTGCCTCTTTATTCCTCCTCACTGAACTATATCAGGCAAGTTGGCGAGTCTTCCCAGAGGCGAGGAATCAGAGGAATGATTTAAGAGGTACAGCAAAATTAACGCATGGTTCAATCAGTTATACCTGATCATTTTAAGGATTACAAATGATAGAAGTCCATGCACCGACTTGGTTAACTTGTGAGCAAGAATGATGCCAAATGAATGAAACGCGATCTTCCCCCTCGGTTGAAAAGCTGCAGATCAGAGGGCAGTCCAAAAGGCAAGGAACCAGGCAGATCACGTGGGTTAACACCCCTCATTTCCCTCCCACCTCATGTATATGTGTTTGTGTGATGATATTTCATATATTCAAAGTGCATATGTTGACATGGAGGTCCTGGCTCTCCCTCTCCAGTTGAGCCCTGTGCCAGCTCCGGCCTCTCCGCTGCCCTCTGCTGGCTCGTCACGTTTGCGCAGCTTCTGGCTGAGCTGGATAATGCACTGGTCCCAGTCCTCTGGTAACAGCAGCATTAGGAAACCCAAGCAAATGATGAACACAGCAATGAGGCGCACCGAGTTAAAGTGAATTTCACACGTGTAGAGGTCCACCACTGTAAAAAAACAAATAAATAAAAAGGTACTGTGTCAATAGAAGGGAACAACTGGGTTTATGTAAATGAATGTAAATTGTAACTGTGCGTGTTTATGAAATAAAAATGGTTAGTTGTACATCGAGAGGGAGCCTGGTTTGAAAATTAAATGGAGTCTCTCATAAAATATAGATAGAAACCTTTGGGAGAATCCAGTGCCATCAAATATTAAATGGTGACCAGATATAAAAAGCTAGCACTCTTAGAGGAAAGCCAAGAGACTTACTGGCGTTTACAGGAACACTTAGGACAATGCCAAGGGAAATTAATGTCGGGTATGTTATCGCGATGCCAAAGTTCACCAGGACGTTGAAAGCTGTAGGAACAAAGCAGAATTAGAGCAGCAGCGGACTACACGATGAGAATGTTGCTATTTACACAACGATTACACAACCAGCCAGTGCACATTACTGCTCTGTCGTCATATACCGAAAAGCAGGGCTGCGACCCCACAGAGGTAGGCCCATGGGATGTCTCTGAGTGATTCGATGTACTCCACGTGTGTAAAATACAGCATGACTGGCACAAAGCTGACGAAAACAAAATTGGTGCTTCCAACGATGCTCAGAAAGAGTGCAGCCTCTCCAAATTTGGCACTTCCCAGCACCATCTTAAAGAGCACCTGAGAATAAAGAGGAAGGAGAGTGATGCATACATCGAATCTGCCCTCTTCAGGAGCTGAGGTATATTACAGAGGGCGAAGCCTGCCAAGTACCTGCCATGTCTCTGGCCCAGGGCCACTGCTGTCTGTTTATCACATTAGGGCGGCACAGACAGCAGGGCAAAGGAGACCAGACCCTGTCAAAACATAGCTATATAATATCTGTCCTGTAACCTCCTTGATCAGGGTAACACAGCCTGAGGCCTGCAACCAAATGCGTAGGTATTGCGTACTTCTGGCAGGTGAGTCTCACACTACATAATCCCCTTCTGTCTTCTGCCACCTGGTTACATAATTAGAAGGGAGCTAGACAGGGCAACTTACAGAGACGTGTCCATACATACAGCATGCTTACCTATTTTTTATTCCACCGTGAATAAAAGTGGCGCTACAATGGAACTTTATGCTCAGCGGTACAATACACACTGAGAAATGCAATCAAATCCTAGAGGTTTTGCGGATCGATCTAAATACCGATAGTATCGATACCAACGTTGGCATTGTATCGGATCGATACTAGCATAAAAGAATGTCCTCCAAGTTCAGTATGTAGCTCACTGAATTGTGTGGAAAAGTATACCTCAAACATGCAATATGAAAAATGTCCTTTTTGTGTATAGACTATAGCACACGGAAACAACAGAACCCAAAGTGTTTCAGAGACGGACAGCTTCAATATGCACGAGTAGCTGAAAGGTGTGTTTTTGTTATATCACTTGATGATGATTCATCTCATAAATCATAAGCTGCTTTTGTAGTTTAAAAGTATCGATATCATCAATGTTGGCCCTGGATTTAGTTGATATCACATCGATACCAAAATCTGCAGTATCGCACAGCAAATACCTTATAGAGCGCTGACATCGAAGCAGAGGCCACGACCAAAGCAATGCCGATGACCGAGTGGCTGTGGAATCCATCGGCATAGGTCATCATTACGATGCCCGCTATGGCCAAGATAGCAGCTACTATCTATACAGAGAGAGAGAGAGCGAGAGAGAGTATCAGTGAGTGAAGGATGGACAACATGCTGCTCACAGTTTGGTGAAAAAGGCACCTTATCCCCTTACCGCCGCGGAGGGACACAGCAGGCCCACATGGCCTCAGCTTTGTCATTCAGTGCAGAAATAACAAGCCTCACAGAACCAGGCTTGAAGCAGCCTAATTAGTGGGTGGGTTGTTATTTCATAGGAAACAAGCTTTTCATTTGATATTTACATTTTCTACGTGCAGTGCAGAAAGGACCTGCTCTCAGATTCACCCTGTAAGCGCTTCCAACACAGGACAGGCAGCTTTTACAGTGTTGGCTTGATTGTGTGACATTGATTTCCGTTACAAAGCCATCGTGTTTACAAACCAAATCCCCCCTCACACCACTCCCCGCCTCTGCAATTATCACAGCTTCAAGATGGCAAGAATCCATCAGCTTCACCCTGCTCTGGGTCAACTGTGATGCGTAAAAGGCAAACCTCTTGTGTTTTATTGCATTAAAATCTGGTTTGTCTGGGTTATATGTTCATAGTGTATATGTGAGAACTGTACAGCAGTGATGGGGCTACGGTGCAGCCCAGCTGAGTGGATTAGCACCGCATTAAGGAGGTGTCGGGAAGATAAATGAGCCGCGTGTTTTTGCTTGGCCAAAGCACCTTAAGCAAGTCTGGCTAAATGTCTCTTTCTGCACTGCAGGCTGCCTGTCAGTCACTGCTACACCTTTCATTTTAGAAAATGGCCATTTGCTCACGGCGTCAGCAACAATTTAAGATGTTTCAGCACAATGTGGAGGGTCAGAGGGAGGAAGGACTGTGGCTTCACCCAAACTTGTTCTGCAATGAGCAGGCGTGACCGATTAGTCCGGTGGGTAGCTTATGTCATTACGGTGGCGTAACTGCAGCACGTGGACCTTGCACTTTTTACAAATCATAAATCTAAACATGGGTCACACAGAAAAAAAAACCACCGAGTGGAGCTAGTCATCGGTTTTATCCACAAAGTACCACTGAAAAAAACCTCCCTGTTTAACAAGGTTGATGTAGCATCCCCCTCATCGCTCTCTCTCTCTTCCCTTTCTGTTTCTCCTCCTTCACTTTCATGAAATACTTGTTCAAGTTCCCCTGCATTACTGCAGACATCCAAACACTGCAATCCTTACTACCAGGCAACAGAGAGCAAGAGAGGGGAGGGCGTGTAAGCGAGTCAGTGAAGCGGGACTATTACTGTACTTGTCTCTTACCGAGGCTTTTCATCACAAATAATGGGGGTGACGAGTCGGGGCATACACAAGGGAGAGACGGGGTGCTTGTGAGTGTGTGAGAGGAAAAAGGGGAGGCATTGTGCAAAGTGCGGGACGGCTGCAGATGTGAAAGCATCTGAGGCGTACAGTGAGAGGAGATAAACCGATATCTTAATTCACAAAAGTAAGTAACCCCTTACTGTCCTGCTTCTCTGTCTTTATCAGTCACAAACTTGCCGGCTAACACACACATGCACAGACCAGGAAGCACATTTGAATGACACTGTGATCACTGGTAGGTAATCATCCCGTGGTGCTCATAACCTGCTCTCTACTCAACCGTGCTGTGTGTGTAGCTCACAGATTCAAATGGAAATTCAGTCAAAGAAAATCATCACAAATTTGCATTTCTTTGCAGATTAGAGACCTTTTTTTTGTCATGATGGCTGATGAAGTGTAAAACTGAGTTTGGTATAAAAACTTGCAGTTAAAAATGCACATTTGACCAGAGAAGACAGTATTAGAGATGAGTGCAGCTTCTAAGAAGGTAAAACTGCAGGATTGCCTTAAATCTGCCAGTAGGTGGCAGCAACTCTGGTTTCAAAAAGAAATCTGGTTGTAAAGTAAACATCTATGACATCACGACCTCAGTAAGCACTTTCCTGATAAGTTTATAGTGTCAATCATCTGTTCCAAGTTTAGTAAGAGTTGGAAAGTATGATCCTGATAAAAGCCAAAAGGAGAGTAAATCAGGGTCTGCTTTAGTCAATGCATAAAGTGTCCTTAGATTTTCCAAAGGGATTTACCGCTTTCTTGTAATGTATGGGTTCAAATGCCAGTATGGAGATGATGAAAATACCTCTTTTCTTTTTGGTCCAGTCATAAAGTAATCAGAGGTATGTTGCCATCTCATGTAGAGTCATGTTAAAGAGTAGGTTTCATAAGATTATACTGTAATATTCAAAATATAATAAACAATACAGTAAAACAAAGATAATTTTTTAATCTGTCCATATCAAACTTGGGATCATGACCCAAACGTGTGCATCGGTTTACAAGATAAGTCCTGTAGGCATTTATATTCCTGTAAGAAAGAGAGAAGAAAGAAAAATTCCTGCTACACAAAATAAAAATTTGCCTTCCCCCCAATCTTGTCTCGTGTCTCATGATGAACAGGATACTTTTGTATCTTTGGGGATCTGAACATAATCAAACTGATTCAATCTAGGAAGGAAAAAAAAAAGGTTTGGTGGACCTAGTCATAAATCACATAAATCAACGTGTGACAGTCAGCCTGTGGGGCCAATATTGGCCACGCTCTTATCTTAAATAAGTTTCGTCATAATCAGTGAGATTCAAGATAATTGGGACGCTCAAACATCTCACCAAAAAATACACGAGTGCAGTGCCCGTTCTAAACGTGGGAGTGAAGAACGGGCTGATAGCAGCTTGCAGTATTCTTCACAACCGCATCAGCGAGCGATTAAAGCCATTCGTCGCAGCTCACCATGCACACCCACGGAAAAGCAAAGATATTTAGACTTTACAACCATTTCATTTACACTCAGTGTGCCTCTATTTCCTTTTGCTGTCATTTGTTATGGATCTACTGTTTCTCATAGACAACAAAGACCCAATGAAAGCCTGAGCAGATGTTATAACATTAACGTATCTGGCCACTGATGAAAAATCGAACAGAAACTCCAGTTTATTAATTCCCTGTTTTACAGAACAACTGCACTAAAAACAGGATGGTGGGACAGATGATAGTGCAAAACTGCTTTACAACATATAATACTGATATATATATCTATATATATTGATGTGCTCATCCCACAGCTCGCCAATTACCTACAATGATGTAATTAGAAATCATTCATTGGCTGTCTGGGGGGTGAGTTGTGGTTATGCTCTTGCCACATTAAGTACAAAGGGGTAAATATCTTGTTGGATATAGTGACTTTATATAACATAGTAAATTATTCTTCAAAACTAATTCAAAAGACACGCTTTTGGTTGTTAGCTTGTTTACTGCAAATAAAACTTACAAGCCAAGAGGGGACAGTGTGAAAATCCTTGCTTTCTGTGTCCTGTGCTCGAGTTAGACATCTTAACTAAAGACTCATAATTTTCCCTTGAAAGAAAAAAAAAAAAACCACACACATGCAGATATACTCACCCTGACCCCCATGAAGCGGTCTCTGAGCACGATCCATGACAGCAGGAAGACGAAGGCCTTGTTACAACAGAATAGCGCTGACACATCTGTTGTGTTGATCTTCCTGAGGGCCTGCAGGTACAGGTAGTTGGTGAGGATCCACAGCAGGCCAAAAGGAGCTACCTTGGTGAAAAACACCTTCGGTGTCAGGCCATCGTCACCGAAAAACCTGCAGCACTCCCTGTGTGCACGACCAAAATGAATACTGTTAACCTTCTAAAAATGTAGTATGATTTTAAAGCTGATGAGTATTATCACTCTGGGACCAATTAACACCAGTGAACACAAACAGCACAATCTGAAAAACACACTTAATGCCAATGAGTGACTGCAGTAATTCCCAC
The DNA here is from genome assembly GCF_000239375.1 of Pundamilia nyererei. Taxonomy (NCBI): domain Eukaryota; kingdom Metazoa; phylum Chordata; class Actinopteri; order Cichliformes; family Cichlidae; genus Pundamilia; species Pundamilia nyererei. Next base: position 1,648,793 of record NW_005187474.1, on the reverse strand, counting down.
TTCAACAGTTACATCTAAATTATGTTCGTCCCACATTATAGACACGTGGGACCAATGCTACCCTACTAGAAGAATGGTTTAATATTTAATTGCAAATTAAGATCTGCCACAAGGCATTAAAGTTAAATATTCAACTGTCCCCATTAAGAAATTAAACAACCTGTTTGGTCCTCAGGTGTTTTGTCTGGTTACATCTGACAAATATCTCAGTACAGCAAAGAAATGGGATAATCTTTGCTGCTACAACAGGACTAAATCGAAGAAAACAGCTGTTTGGTATTTCATAGTGACAACAGGCAGAAATTTATTTTATGTACTCAGAAAAGTCTTCTTTCATCTTCCTCCGTTCTCAGCATTACTTGTGGACACTCTGGGGGTTCCGCTTCTGGGTATGAGTTTCCGTATGGACTTAAACATGAAGGGAAAATGGGGACAGAAATAAATTTTGCTGTGACTGATGCATGTGATGAATAACTCAGGCAAATTTGTAATGACTCAGATAACAGCCATGCAATTCTAAGGTTTTATGTATGATAAAAATCATCTGGTCTTAGATTTAGGTGAATAAAACCTCAGGTGAATTACAAAGCATGACATATTACACCATGACATTATTTATTTAACTAAAATTGAGCTAAAATGTAGAAGATGTGTGTGAAAAACTAACCACACCTTTATCGCTAAGGAATTAAGAGGTTGTATTAACACAATGCCAAAGAGGAACGACATCAGCAGCGATCTTAGAGAAGCAACTATTGCTGGCAATCAATTTAAATCCTTCATTCTACAGTGAGAAAGTTTATTCACAAGTGGAAATATTCAAGGCAGCTGTTAGTCTTCCTAGGAGCGGACATCCTAGCAAATTCACCCCAAGCATGCAATGGTCAGAGAAACCTCAAAAAAGACTCTGGGAGCTACATCTCAAAATTTGCAGGTCTGAGTTAGTTAAATGTTGAGGTTTATGCTACAATCAGAAAAGGACTGAACAAATATGGCTTGTTTGGAGAGAAAGCCTCTTTGTTACAAAAAGAACGTGACCCCACAGCTAGGCTAAGGGTGCAACCATACACAAAATTTTGATATTTTTTCGATACAAAAAAATGTTCATGCCTTTTTAATTTGTCATTTATTAAAATTATAAATATATATTTTAACTCAAAAGTACAGTTTTAAATTTAATGTT